>NW_022141728.1:0-59207 GCF_007565055.1 Rhinopithecus roxellana | reverse complement strand
AGTTTCTCAGAAAGCTTCTCTTTAGTTATTATGTGAGGATATTTCCTTTATCACCATGGGCCCCAATAGGCTCCCAAATATCACTTTGCAGATTCCACGAAAAGAGTGTTAGCAAACTGCTTCTTGAGGCAGAGGTTGTAACTCTGTGAGATGAACTCACAGATCAGAAAGTTTCTCAGAAAGCTTCTTTCTCATTTTTATTGGAAGATGTTTCCATTGGCCCCATTGTTTTCAAAGGGATCGGGAATATCTGTTCTCAGATTCCACACAAATAGGCCTAGGCCACGGCCCCACGAAATACCGCTGCAACTTTGAGTTGAATTCACACATCACATAGCGTTTCTCAGAAAGCTTCTTTCTTTAGTAAGACGAGGTTATTTGTGGTCTTGGAGCGCCACCGTGTGTCCTATTGCAGATTCTGCGAAAATTCTGCTAGCGAGTTTCTCAGTGGAAACAATGATGGACATCTGGGCTGAATTCACCCACAACAAAGAAGTTTTTGAGAAGCCTTCTCTGCAGGTTTCTCTGAGGATAGTTCCTTATTCAGCATGCGATTCAACGATATCCAAGACATCACATCTGAGATTCCTCAAATGAGTGCTAGGAAACTCCCCCGAGAACGGGTGATAGAACACTGTGAAATGAATTCACATATCACAAAGCAGTTTCTCACAAAGCTTGGTTCCGCTTTCTCTTGAAGGATATTTCCTTTCTTCTCCTTCTATTCTTCAAAGCTATCTGAAATATCACTTCTCAGAATCCACGGAAACAGTCCAAAGAAACGGCTCCAAAGAACACTGGCTTAAGTCCTGTGAGTTGCATTCACACATGGCAATGCAGTTTCTCAGAAAGCTTCTCTTTAGTTATTATGTGAGGATATTTCCTTTATTACCATGGGCCCCAATAGGCTCCCAAATATCACTTTGCAGATTCCACGAAAGAGTGTTAGCAAACTGCTTCTTGAGGCAGAGGTTGTAACTCTGTGAGATGAACTCACAGATCAGAAAGAAGTTTCTCAGAAGCTTCTTTCACGTTTTTGAACGGATGAAATTTCCTTTATCAGCGTAGGCCTCAATATGATCCAAAGAAGCCCTTCTCAGATTCCTCAAAGACAGTGGTTAATGGACTGCTCCACGAAACATAAGTGTAACTCTGTGAGATGAATTCACACATCACCAGAAGTTTCTAAGAAAGCTTCTTTCTAGTTTTCATTTGTGGATATTTCATTTGTCACTGTTATGTTCATTGCGCTAATGAAGTATCTAATTGCAGATTTCCAGAAAACTGTGCTAACAAACTGATCACTGAAGAGAAACGTGTAACTCTGTGAGTTGCATTCACACACGGCAATGCAGTTTCTCAGAAAGCTTCTCCTTAGTGTATTATGTGAGGATATTTCCCTTTATCACCATGGGCCCCAATAGGCTCCCAAATATCACTTTGCAGATTCCACGAAAAGAGTGTTAGGAAACTGCTTCTTGAGGCAGAGGTTGTAACTCTGTGAGATGAACTCACAGATCAGAAAGAAGTTTCTCAGAAAGCTTCCTTCACGTTTTGAACGGATGAAATTTCCTTTATCAGCGTAGGCCTCAATGTGATCCAAAGAAGCCCTTCTCAGATTCCTCAAAGACAGTGTTAATGGACTGCTCCACGAAACATAAGTGTAACTCTGTGAGATGAATTCACACATCACCAAGAAGTTTCTAAGAAAGCTTCTTTCTAGTTTTCATTTGTGGATATTTCTTTGTCACTGTAATGTTCATTGCGCTATGAAGTATCTAATTGCAGATTTCCAGAAAACTGTGCTAACAAACTGATCACAGAAGAGAAACGTGTAACTCTGTGATTGCATTCACACATGGCAATGCAGTTTCTCAGAAAGCTTCTCTTTAGTTATTATGTGAGGATATTTCCTTTATCACCATGGGCCCCAATAGGCTCCCAAATATCACTTTGCAGATTCCACGAAAAGAGTGTTAGCAAACTGCTTCTTGAGGCAGAGGTTGTAACTCTGTGAGATGAACTCACAGATCAGAAGAAGTTTCTCAGAAAGCTTCTTTCTCATTTTTATTGGAAGATGTTTCCATTGGCCCCATTGTTTTCAAAGGGATCGGGAATATCTGTTCTCAGATTCCACACAAATAGGCCTAGGCCACGGCCCCACGAAATACCGCTGCAACTTAGTGAGTTGAATTCACACATCACATAGCGTTTCTCAGAAAGCTTCTTTCTTTAGTAAGACGAGGTTATTTGTGGTCTTGGAGCGCCACCGTGTGTCCTATTGCAGATTCTGCGAAAATTCTGCTAGCGAGTTTCTCAGTGGAAACAATGATGGACATCTGTGGGCTGAATTCACCCACAACAAAGAAGTTTTTGAGAAGCCTTCTCTGCAGGTTTCTCTGAGGATAGTTCCTTATTCAGCATGCGATTCAACGATATCCAAGACATCACATCTGAGATTCCTCAAAATGAGTGCTAGGAAACTCCCCCGAGAACGGGTGATAGAACACTGTGAAATGAATTCACATATCACAAAGCAGTTTCTCACAAAGCTTGGTTCCGCTTTCTCTTGAAGGATATTTCCTTTCTCCTTCTATTCTTCAAAGCTATCTGAAATATCACTTCTCAGAATCCACGGAAACAGTCCAAAGAAACGGCTCCAAAGAACACTGGCGTAAGTCTGTGAGTTGCATTCACACATGGCAATGCAGTTTCTCAGAAAGCTTCTCTTTAGTTATTATGTGAGGATATTTCCTTTATTACCATGGGCCCCAATAGGCTCCCAAATATCACTTTGCAGATTCCACGAAAAGAGTGTTAGCAAACTGCTTCTTGAGGCAGAGGTTGTAACTCTGTGAGATGAACTCACAGATCAGAAAGAAGTTTCTCAGAAAGCTTCTTTCACGTTTTGAACGGATGAAATTTCCTTTATCAGCGTAGGCCTCAATATGATCCAAAGAAGCCCTTCTCAGATTCCTCAAAGACAGTGTTAATGGACTGCTCCACGAAACATAAGTGTAACTCTGTGAGATGAATTCACACATCACCAAGAAGTTTCTAAGAAAGCTTCTTTCTAGTTTTCATTTGTGGATATTTCATTTGTCACTGTTATGTTCATTGCGCTATGAAGTATCTAATTGCAGATTTCCAGAAAACTGTGCTAACAAACTGATCACTGAAGAGAAACGTGTAACTCTGTGAGTTGCATTCACACACGGCAATGCAGTTTCTCAGAAAGCTTCTCCTTAGTTATTATGTGAGGATATTTCCTTTATCACCATGGGCCCCAATAGGCTCCCAAATATCACTTTGCAGATTCCACGAAAAGAGTGTTAGGAAACTGCTTCTTGAGGCAGAGGTTGTAACTCTGTGAGATGAACTCACAGATCAGAAAGAAGTTTCTCGAGAAAGCTTCCTTCACGTTTTGAACGGATGAAATTTCCTTTATCAGCGTAGGCCTCAATGTGATCCAAAGAAGCCCTTCTCAGATTCCTCAAAGACAGTGTTAATGGACTGCTCCACGAAACATAAGTGTAACTCTGTGAGATGAATTCACACATCACCAAGAAGTTTCTAAGAAAGCTTCTTTCTAGTTTTCATTTGTGGATATTTCATTTGTCACTGTAATGTTCATTGCGCTATGAAGTATCTAATTGCAGATTTCCAGAAAACTGTGCTAACAAACTGATCACAGAAGAGAAACGTGTAACTCTGTGAATTGCATTCACACATGGCAATGCAGTTTCTCAGAAAGCTTCTCTTTAGTTATTATGTGAGGATATTTCCTTTATCACCATGGGCCCCAATAGGCTCCCAAATATCACTTTGCAGATTCCACGAAAAGAGTGTTAGCAAACTGCTTCTTGAGGCAGAGGTTGTAACTCTGTGAGATGAACTCACAGATCAGAAAGAAGTTTCTCAGAAAGCTTCTTTCTCATTTTTATTGGAAGATGTTTCCATTGGCCCCATTGTTTTCAAAGGGATCGGGAATATCTGTTCTCAGATTCCACACAAATAGGCCTAGGCCACGGCCCCACGAAATACCGCTGCAACTTAGTGAGTTGAATTCACACATCACATAGCGTTTCTCAGAAAGCTTCTTTCTTTAGTAAGACGAGGTTATTTGTGGTCTTGGAGCGCCACCGTGTGTCCTATTGCAGATTCTGCGAAAATTCTGCTAGCGAGTTTCTCAGTGGAAACAATGATGGACATCTGTGGGCTGAATTCACCCACAACAAAGAAGTTTTTGAGAAGCCTTCTCTGCAGGTTTCTCTGAGGATAGTTCCTTATTCAGCATGCGATTCAACGATATCCAAGACATCACATCTGAGATTCCTCAAAATGAGTGCTAGGAAACTCCCCCGAGAACGGGTGATAGAACACTGTGAAATGAATTCACATATCACAAAGCAGTTTCTCACAAAGCTTGGTTCCGCTTTCTCTTGAAGGATATTTCCTTTCTCCTTCTATTCTTCAAAGCTATCTGAAATATCACTTCTCAGAATCCACGGAAACAGTCCAAAGAAACGGCTCCAAAGAACACTGGCGTAAGTCTGTGAGTTGCATTCACACATGGCAATGCAGTTTCTCAGAAAGCTTCTCTTTAGTTATTATGTGAGGATATTTCCTTTATAACCATGGGCCCCAATAGGCTCCCAAATATCACTTTGCAGATTCCACGAAAAGAGTGTTAGCAAACTGCTTCTTGAGGCAGAGGTTGTAACTCTGTGAGATGAACTCACAGATCAGAAAGAAGTTTCTCAGAAAGCTTCTTTCACGTTTTGAACGGATGAAATTTCCTTTATCAGCGTAGGCCTCAATATGATCCAAAGAAGCCCTTCTCAGATTCCTCAAAGACAGTGTTAATGGACTGCTCCACGAAACATAAGTGTAACTCTGTGAGATGAATTCACACATCACCAAGAAGTTTCTAAGAAAGCTTCTTTCTAGTTTTCATCTGTGGATATTTCCTTTGTCACTGTAATGTTCATTGCGCTATGAAGTATCTAATTGCAGATTTCCAGAAAACTGTGCTAACAAACTGATCACTGAAGAGAAACGTGTAACTCTGTGAGTTGCATTCACACATGGCAATGCAGTTTCTCAGAAAGCTTCTCTTTAGTTATTATGTGAGGATATTTCCTTTATCACCATGGGCCCCAATAGGCTCCCAAATATCACTTTGCAGATTCCACGAAAAGAGTGTTAGCAAACTGCTTCTTGAGGCAGAGGTTGTAACTCTGTGAGATGAACTCACAGATCAGAAAGAAGTTTCTCAGAAAGCTTCTTTCACGGTTTGAACGGATGAAATTTCCTTTATCAGCGTAGGCCTCAATATGATCCAAAGAAGCCCTTCTCAGATTCCTCAAAGACAGTGTTAATGGACTGCTCCACGAAACATAAGTGTAACTCTGTGAGATGAATTCACACATCACCAAGAAGTTTCTAAGAAAGCTTCTTTCTAGTTTTCATCTGTGGATATTTCCTTTGTCACTGTAATGTTCATTGCGCTATGAAGTATCTAATTGCAGATTTCCAGAAAACTGTGCTAACAAACTGATCACTGAAGAGATAGTGTAACTCTGTGAGTTGCATTCACACATGGCAATGCAGTTTCTCAGAAAGCTTCTCTTAATTATTATGTGAGGATATTTCCTTTATCACCATGGGCCCCAATAGGCTCCCAAATATCACTTTGCAGATTCCATGAAAAGAGTGTTAGCAAACTGCTTCTTGAGGCAGAGGTTGTAACTCTGTGAGATGAACTCACAGATCAGAAAGAAGTTTCTCAGAAAGCTTCTTTCACGTTTTGAACGGATGAAATTTCCTTTATCAGCGTAGGCCTCAATATGATCCAAAGAAGCCCTTCTCAGATTCCTCAAAGACAGTGTTAATGGACTGCTCCACGAAACATAAGTGTAACTCTGTGAGATGAATTCACACATCACCAAGAAGTTTCTAAGAAAGCTTCTTTCTAGTTTTCATCTGTGGATATTTCCTTTGTCACTGTAATGTTCATTGCGCTATGAAGTATCTAATTGCAGATTTCCAGAAAACTGTGCTAACAAACTGATCACTGAAGAGAAACGTGTAACTCTGTGAGTTGCATTCACACTTGGCAATGCAGTTTCTCAGAAAGCTTCTCTTTAGTTATTATGTGAGGATATTTCCTTTATCACCATGGGCCCCAATAGGCTCCCAAATATCACTTTGCAGATTCCACGAAAAGAGTGTTAGCAAACTGCTTCTTGAGGCAGAGGTTGTAACTCTGTGAGATGAACTCACAGATCAGAAAGAAGTTTCTCAGAAAGCTTCTTTCTCATTTTTATTGGAAGATGTTTCCATTGGCCCCATTGTTTTCAAAGGGATCGGGAATATCTGTTCTCAGATTCCACACAAATAGGCCTAGGCCACGGCCCCACGAAATACCGCTGCAACTTAGTGAGTTGAATTCACACATCACATAGCGTTTCTCAGAAAGCTTCTTTCTTTAGTAAGACGAGGTTATTTGTGGTCTTGGAGCGCCACCGTGTGTCCTATTGCAGATTCTGCGAAAATTCTGCTAGCGAGTTTCTCAGTGGAAACAATGATGGACATCTGTGGGCTGAATTCACCCACAACAAAGAAGTTTTTGAGAAGCCTTCTCTGCAGGTTTCTCTGAGGATAGTTCCTTATTCAGCATGCGATTCAACGATATCCAAGACATCACATCTGAGATTCCTCAAAATGAGTGCTAGGAAACTCCCCCGAGAACGGGTGATAGAACACTGTGAAATGAATTCACATATCACAAAGCAGTTTCTCACAAAGCTTGGTTCCGCTTTCTCTTGAAGGATATTTCCTTTCTCCTTCTATTCTTCAAAGCTATCTGAAATATCACTTCTCAGAATCCACGGAAACAGTCCAAAGAAACGGCTCCAAAGAACACTGGCGTAAGTCTGTGAGTTGCATTCACACATGGCAATGCAGTTTCTCAGAAAGCTTCTCTTTAGTTATTATGTGAGGATATTTCCTTTATTACCATGGGCCCCAATAGGCTCCCAAATATCACTTTGCAGATTCCACGAAAAGAGTGTTAGCAAACTGCTTCTTGAGGCAGAGGTTGTAACTCTGTGAGATGAACTCACAGATCAGAAAGAAGTTTCTCAGAAAGCTTCTTTCACGTTTTGAACGGATGAAATTTCCTTTATCAGCGTAGGCCTCAATATGATCCAAAGAAGCCCTTCTCAGATTCCTCAAAGACAGTGTTAATGGACTGCTCCACGAAACATAAGTGTAACTCTGTGAGATGAATTCACACATCACCAAGAAGTTTCTAAGAAAGCTTCTTTCTAGTTTTCATTTGTGGATATTTCATTTGTCACTGTTATGTTCATTGCGCTATGAAGTATCTAATTGCAGATTTCCAGAAAACTGTGCTAACAAACTGATCACTGAAGAGAATCGTGTAACTCTGTGAGTTGCATTCACACACGGCAATGCAGTTTCTCAGAAAGCTTCTCCTTAGTTATTATGTGAGGATATTTCCTTTATCACCATGGGCCCCAATAGGCTCCCAAATATCACTTTGCAGATTCCACGAAAAGAGTGTTAGGAAACTGCTTCTTGAGGCAGAGGTTGTAACTCTGTGAGATGAACTCACAGATCAGAAAGAAGTTTCTCAGAAAGCTTCCTTCACGTTTTGAACGGATGAAATTTCCTTTATCAGCGTAGGGCCTCAATGTGATCCAAAGAAGCCCTTCTCAGATTCCTCAAAGACAGTGTTAATGGACTGCTCCACGAAACATAAGTGTAACTCTGTGAGATGAATTCACACATCACCAAGAAGTTTCTAAGAAAGCTTCTTTCTAGTTTTCATTTGTGGATATTTCATTTGTCACTGTAATGTTCATTGCGCTATGAAGTATCTAATTGCAGATTTCCAGAAAACTGTGCTAACAAACTGATCACAGAAGAGAAACGTGTAACTCTGTGAATTGCATTCACACATGGCAATGCAGTTTCTCAGAAAGCTTCTCTTTAGTTATTATGTGAGGATATTTCCTTTATCACCATGGGCCCCAATAGGCTCCCAAATATCACTTTGCAGATTCCACGAAAAGAGTGTTAGCAAACTGCTTCTTGAGGCAGAGGTTGTAACTCTGTGAGATGAACTCACAGATCAGAAAGAAGTTTCTCAGAAAGCTTCTTTCTCATTTTTATTGGAAGATGTTTCCATTGGCCCCATTGTTTTCAAAGGGATCGGGAATATCTGTTCTCAGATTCCACACAAATAGGCCTAGGCCACGGCCCCACGAAATACCGCTGCAACTTAGTGAGTTGAATTCACACATCACATAGCGTTTCTCAGAAAGCTTCTTTCTTTAGTAAGACGAGGTTATTTGTGGTCTTCGAGCGCCACCGTGTGTCCTATTGCAGATTCTGCGAAAATTCTGCTAGCGAGTTTCTCAGTGGAAACAATGATGGACATCTGTGGGCTGAATTCACCCACAACAAAGAAGTTTTTGAGAAGCCTTCTCTGCAGGTTTCTCTGAGGATAGTTCCTTATTCAGCATGCGATTCAACGATATCCAAGACATCACATCTGAGATTCCTCAAAATGAGTGCTAGGAAACTCCCCCGAGAACGGGTGATAGAACACTGTGAAATGAATTCACATATCACAAAGCAGTTTCTCACAAAGCTTGGTTCCGCTTTCTCTTGAAGGATATTTCCTTTCTCCTTCTATTCTTCAAAGCTATCTGAAATATCACTTCTCAGAATCCACGGAAACAGTCCAAAGAAACGGCTCCAAAGAACACTGGCGTAAGTCTGTGAGTTGCATTCACACATGGCAATGCAGTTTCTCAGAAAGCTTCTCTTTAGTTATTATGTGAGGATATTTCCTTTATTACCATGGGCCCCAATAGGCTCCCAAATATCACTTTGCAGATTCCACGAAAAGAGTGTTAGCAAACTGCTTCTTGAGGCAGAGGTTGTAACTCTGTGAGATGAACTCACAGATCAGAAAGAAGTTTCTCAGAAAGCTTCTTTCACGTTTTGAACGGATGAAATTTCCTTTATCAGCGTAGGCCTCAATAGTGATCCAAAGAAGCCCTTCTCAGATTCCTCAAAGACAGTGTTAATGGACTGCTCCACGAAACATAAGTGTAACTCTGTGAGATGAATTCACACATCACCAAGAAGTTTCTAAGAAAGCTTCTTTCTAGTTTTCATCTCTGGATATTTCCTTTGTCACTGTAATGTTCATTGCGCTATGAAGTATCTAATTGCAGATTTCCAGAAAACTGTGCTAACAAACTGATCACTGAAGAGAAACGTGTAACTCTGTGAGTTGCATTCACACTTGGCAATGCAGTTTCTCAGAAAGCTTCTCTTTAGTTATTATGTGAGGATATTTCCTTTATCACCATGGGCCCCAATAGCCTCCCAAATATCACTTTCCTGATTCCAAGAAAAGAGTGTTAGCAAACTGCTACTTGAGGCAGAGGTTGTAACTCTGTGAGATGAACTCACAGATCAGAAAGAAGTTTCTCAGAAAGCTTCTTTCACGTTTTGAACGGATGAAATTTCCTTTATCAGCGTAGGCCTCAATGTCATCCAAAGAAGCCCTTCTCAGAATTCCTCAAAGACAGTGTTAATGGACTGCTCCACGAAACATAAGTATAACTCTGTGAGAGGAATTCACACATCACCAAGAAGTTTCTAAGAAAGCTTCTTTCTAGTTTTCATCTGTGGATATTTCCTTTGTCACTGTAATGTTCATTGCGCTATGAAGTATCTAATTGCAGATTTCCAGAAAACTGTGCTAACAAACTGATCACTGAAGAGAAACGTGTAACTCTGTGGGTTGCATTCACACTTGGCAATGCAGTTTCTCAGAAAGCTTCTCTTTAGTTATTATGTGAGGATATTTCCTTTATCACCATGGGCCCCAATAGGCTCCCAAATATCACTTTGCAGATTCCACGAAAAGAGTGTTAGCAAACTGCTTCTTGAGGCAGAGGTTGTAACTCTGTGAGATGAACTCACAGATCAGAAAGAAGTTTCTCAGAAAGCTTCTTTCTCATTTTTATTGGAAGATGTTTCCATTGGCCCCATTGTTTTCAAAGGGATCGGGAATATCTGTTCTCAGATTCCACACAAATAGGCCTAGGCCACGGCCCCACGAAATACCGCTGCAACTTAGTGAGTTGAATTCACACATCACATAGCGTTTCTCAGAAAGCTTCTTTCTTTAGTAAGACGAGGTTATTTGTGGTCTTGGAGCGCCACCGTGTGTCCTATTGCAGATTCTGCGAAAATTCTGCTAGCGAGTTTCTCAGTGGAAACAATGATGGACATCTGTGGGCTGAATTCACCCACAACAAAGAAGTTTTTGAGAAGCCTTCTCTGCAGGTTTCTCTGAGGATAGTTCCTTATTCAGCATGCGATTCAACGATATCCAAGACATCACATCTGAGATTCCTCAAAATGAGTGCTAGGAAACTCCCCCGAGAACGGGTGATAGAACACTGTGAAATGAATTCACATATCACAAAGCAGTTTCTCACAAAGCTTGGTTCCGCTTTCTCTTGAAGGATATTTCCTTTCTCCTTCTATTCTTCAAAGCTATCTGAAATATCACTTCTCAGAATCCACGGAAACAGTCCAAAGAAACGGCTCCAAAGAACACTGGCGTAAGTCTGTGAGTTGCATTCACACATGGCAATGCAGTTTCTCAGAAAGCTTCTCTTTAGTTATTATGTGAGGATATTTCCTTTATTACCATGGGCCCCAATAGGCTCCCAAATATCACTTTGCAGATTCCACGAAAAGAGTGTTAGCAAACTGCTTCTTGAGGCAGAGGTTGTAACTCTGTGAGATGAACTCACAGATCAGAAAGAAGTTTCTCAGAAAGCTTCTTTCACGTTTTGAACGGATGAAATTTCCTTTATCAGCGTAGGCCTCAATATGATCCAAAGAAGCCCTTCTCAGATTCCTCAAAGACAGTGTTAATGGACTGCTCCACGAAACATAAGTGTAACTCTGTGAGATGAATTCACACATCACCAAGAAGTTTCTAAGAAAGCTTCTTTCTAGTTTTCATTTGTGGATATTTCATTTGTCACTGTTATGTTCATTGCGCTATGAAGTATCTAATTGCAGATTTCCAGAAAACTGTGCTAACAAACTGATCACTGAAGAGAAACGTGTAACTCTGTGAGTTGCATTCACACACGGCAATGCAGTTTCTCAGAAAGCTTCTCCTTAGTTATTATGTGAGGATATTTCCTTTATCACCATGGGCCCCAATAGGCTCCCAAATATCACTTTGCAGATTCCACGAAAAGAGTGTTAGGAAACTGCTTCTTGAGGCAGAGGTTGTAACTCTGTGAGATGAACTCACAGATCAGAAAGAAGTTTCTGAGAAAGCTTCCTTCACGTTTTGAACGGATGAAATTTCCTTTATCAGCGTAGGCCTCAATGTGATCCAAAGAAGCCCTTCTCAGATTCCTCAAAGACAGTGTTAATGGACTGCTCCACGAAACATAAGTGTAACTCTGTGAGATGAATTCACACATCACCAAGAAGTTTCTAAGAAAGCTTCTTTCTAGTTTTCATTTGTGGATATTTCATTTGTCACTGTAATGTTCATTGCGCTATGAAGTATCTAATTGCAGATTTCCAGAAAACTGTGCTAACAAACTGATCACAGAAGAGAAACGTGTAACTCTGTGAATTGCATTCACACATGGCAATGCAGTTTCTCAGAAAGCTTCTCTTTAGTTATTATGTGAGGATATTTCCTTTATCACCATGGGCCCCAATAGGCTCCCAAATATCACTTTGCAGATTCCACGAAAAGAGTGTTAGCAAACTGCTTCTTGAGGCAGAGGTTGTAACTCTGTGAGATGAACTCACAGATCAGAAAGAAGTTTCTCAGAAAGCTTCTTTCTCATTTTTATTGGAAGATGTTTCCATTGGCCCCATTGTTTTCAAAGGGATCGGGAATATCTGTTCTCAGATTCCACACAAATAGGCCTAGGCCACGGCCCCACGAAATACCGCTGCAACTTAGTGAGTTGAATTCACACATCACATAGCGTTTCTCAGAAAGCTTCTTTCTTTAGTAAGACGAGGTTATTTGTGGTCTTGGAGCGCCACCGTGTGTCCTATTGCAGATTCTGCGAAAATTCTGCTAGCGAGTTTCTCAGTGGAAACAATGATGGACATCTGTGGGCTGAATTCACCCACAACAAAGAAGTTTTTGAGAAGCCTTCTCTGCAGGTTTCTCTGAGGATAGTTCCTTATTCAGCATGCGATTCAACGATATCCAAGACATCACATCTGAGATTCCTCAAAATGAGTGCTAGGAAACTCCCCCGAGAACGGGTGATAGAACACTGTGAAATGAATTCACATATCACAAAGCAGTTTCTCACAAAGCTTGGTTCCGCTTTCTCTTGAAGGATATTTCCTTTCTCCTTCTATTCTTCAAAGCTATCTGAAATATCACTTCTCAGAATCCACGGAAACAGTCCAAAGAAACGGCTCCAAAGAACACTGGCGTAAGTCTGTGAGTTGCATTCACACATGGCAATGCAGTTTCTCAGAAAGCTTCTCTTTAGTTATTATGTGAGGATATTTCCTTTATTACCATGGGCCCCAATAGGCTCCCAAATATCACTTTGCAGATTCCACGAAAAGAGTGTTAGCAAACTGCTTCTTGAGGCAGAGGTTGTAACTCTGTGAGATGAACTCACAGATCAGAAAGAAGTTTCTCAGAAAGCTTCTTTCACGTTTTGAACGGATGAAATTTCCTTTATCAGCGTAGGCCTCAATATGATCCAAAGAAGCCCTTCTCAGATTCCTCAAAGACAGTGTTAATGGACTGCTCCACGAAACATAAGTGTAACTCTGTGAGATGAATTCACACATCACCAAGAAGTTTCTAAGAAAGCTTCTTTCTAGTTTTCATCTCTGGATATTTCCTTTGTCACTGTAATGTTCATTGCGCTATGAAGTATCTAATTGCAGATTTCCAGAAAACTGTGCTAACAAACTGATCACTGAAGAGAAACGTGTAACTCTGTGAGTTGCATTCACACTTGGCAATGCAGTTTCTCAGAAAGCTTCTCTTTAGTTATTATGTGAGGATATTTCCTTTATCACCATGGGCCCCAATAGGCTCCCAAATATCACTTTGCAGATTCCACGAAAAGAGTGTTAGCAAACTGCTTCTTGAGGCAGAGGTTGTAACTCTGTGAGATGAACTCACAGATCAGAAAGAAGTTTCTCAGAAAGCTTCTTTCTCATTTTTATTGGAAGATGTTTCCATTGGCCCCATTGTTTTCAAAGGGATCGGGAATATCTGTTCTCAGATTCCACACAAATAGGCCTAGGCCACGGCCCCACGAAATACCGCTGCAACTTAGTGAGTTGAATTCACACATCACATAGCGTTTCTCAGAAAGCTTCTTTCTTTAGTAAGACGAGGTTATTTGTGGTCTTGGAGCGCCACCGTGTGTCCTATTGCAGATTCTGCGAAAATTCTGCTAGCGAGTTTCTCAGTGGAAACAATGATGGACATCTGTGGGCTGAATTCACCCACAACAAAGAAGTTTTTGAGAAGCCTTCTCTGCAGGTTTCTCTGAGGATAGTTCCTTATTCAGCATGCGATTCAACGATATCCAAGACATCACATCTGAGATTCCTCAAAATGAGTGCTAGGAAACTCCCCCGAGAACGGGTGATAGAACACTGTGAAATGAATTCACATATCACAAAGCAGTTTCTCACAAAGCTTGGTTCCGCTTTCTCTTGAAGGATATTTCCTTTCTCCTTCTATTCTTCAAAGCTATCTGAAATATCACTTCACAGAATCCACGGAAACAGTCCAAAGAAACGGCTCCAAAGAACACTGGCGTAAGTCTGTGAGTTGCATTCACACATGGCAATGCAGTTTCTCAGAAAGCTTCTCTTTAGTTATTATGTGAGGATATTTCCTTTATTACCATGGGCCCCAATAGGCTCCCAAATATCACTTTGCAGATTCCACGAAAAGAGTGTTAGCAAACTGCTTCTTGAGGCAGAGGTTGTAACTCTGTGAGATGAACTCACAGATCAGAAAGAAGTTTCTCAGAAAGCTTCTTTCACGTTTTGAACGGATGAAATTTCCTTTATCAGCGTAGGCCTCAATATGATCCAAAGAAGCCCTTCTCAGATTCCTCAAAGACAGTGTTAATGGACTGCTCCACGAAACATAAGTGTAACTCTGTGAGATGAATTCACACATCACCAAGAAGTTTCTAAGAAAGCTTCTTTCTAGTTTTCATTTGTGGATATTTCATTTGTCACTGTTATGATCATTGCGCTATGAAGTATCTAATTGCAGATTTCCAGAAAACTGTGCTAACAAACTGATCACTGAAGAGAATCGTGTAACTCTGTGAGTTGCATTCACACACGGCAATGCAGTTTCTCAGAAAGCTTCTCCTTAGTTATTATGTGAGGATATTTCCTTTATCACCATGGGCCCCAATAGGCTCCCAAATATCACTTTGCAGATTCCACGAAAAGAGTGTTAGGAAACTGCTTCTTGAGGCAGAGGTTGTAACTCTGTGAGATGAACTCACAGATCAGAAAGAAGTTTCTCAGAAAGCTTCCTTCACGTTTTGAACGGATGAAATTTCCTTTATCAGCGTAGGGCTCAATGTGATCCAAAGAAGCCCTTCTCAGATTCCTCAAAGACAGTGTTAATGGACTGCTCCACGAAACATAAGTGTAACTCTGTGAGATGAATTCACACATCACCAAGAAGTTTCTAAGAAAGCTTCTTTCTAGTTTTCATTTGTGGATATTTCATTTGTCACTGTAATGTTCATTGCGCTATGAAGTATCTAATTGCAGATTTCCAGAAAACTGTGCTAACAAACTGATCACAGAAGAGAAACGTGTAACTCTGTGAATTGCATTCACACATGGCAATGCAGTTTCTCAGAAAGCTTCTCTTTAGTTATTATGTGAGGATATTTCCTTTATCACCATGGGCCCCAATAGGCTCCCAAATATCACTTTGCAGATTCCACGAAAAGAGTGTTAGCAAACTGCTTCTTGAGGCAGAGGTTGTAACTCTGTGAGATGAACTCACAGATCAGAAAGAAGTTTCTCAGAAAGCTTCTTTCTCATTTTTATTGGAAGATGTTTCCATTGGCCCCATTGTTTTCAAAGGGATCGGGAATATCTGTTCTCAGATTCCACACAAATAGGCCTAGGCCACGGCCCCACGAAATACCGCTGCAACTTAGTGAGTTGAATTCACACATCACATAGCGTTTCTCAGAAAGCTTCTTTCTTTAGTAAGACGAGGTTATTTGTGGTCTTGGAGCGCCACCGTGTGTCCTATTGCAGATTCTGCGAAAATTCTGCTAGCGAGTTTCTCAGTGGAAACAATGATGGACATCTGTGGGCTGAATTCACCCACAACAAAGAAGTTTTTGAGAAGCCTTCTCTGCAGGTTTCTCTGAGGATAGTTCCTTATTCAGCATGCGATTCAACGATATCCAAGACATCACATCTGAGATTCCTCAAAATGAGTGCTAGGAAACTCCCCCGAGAACGGGTGATAGAACACTGTGAAATGAATTCACATATCACAAAGCAGTTTCTCACAAAGCTTGGTTCCGCTTTCTCTTGAAGGATATTTCGTTTCTCCTTCTATTCTTCAAAGCTATCTGAAATATCACTTCTCAGAATCCACGGAAACAGTCCAAAGAAACGGCTCCAAAGAACACTGGCGTAAGTCTGTGAGTTGCATTCACACATGGCAATGCAGTTTCTCAGAAAGCTTCTCTTTAGTTATTATGTGAGGATATTTCCTTTATTACCATGGGCCCCAATAGGCTCCCAAATATCACTTTGCAGATTCCACGAAAAGAGTGTTAGCAAACTGCTTCTTGAGGCAGAGGTTGTAACTCTGTGAGATGAACTCACAGATCAGAAAGAAGTTTCTCAGAAAGCTTCTTTCACGTTTTGAACGGATGAAATTTCCTTTATCAGCGTAGGCCTCAATATGATCCAAAGAAGCCCTTCTCAGATTCCTCAAAGACAGTGTTAATGGACTGCTCCACGAAACATAAGTGTAACTCTGTGAGATGAATTCACACATCACCAAGAAGTTTCTAAGAAAGCTTCTTTCCAGTTTTCATTTGTGGATATTTCATTTGTCACTGTAATGTTCATTGCGCTATGAAGTATCTAATTGCAGATTTCCAGAAAACTGTGCTAACAAACTGATCACTGAAGAGAATCGTGTAACTCTGTGAGTTGCATTCACACACGGCAATGCAGTTTCTCAGAAAGCTTCTCCTTAGTTATTATGTGAGGATATTTCCTTTATCACCATGGGCCCCAATAGGCTCCCAAATATCACTTTGCAGATTCCACGAAAAGAGTGTTAGGAAACTGCTTCTTGAGGCAGAGGTTGTAACTCTGTGAGATGAACTCACAGATCAGAAAGAAGTTTCTCAGAAAGCTTCCTTCACGTTTTGAACGGATGAAATTTCCTTTATCAGCGTAGGGCTCAATGTGATCCAAAGAAGCCCTTCTCAGATTCCTCAAAGACAGTGTTAATGGACTGCTCCACGAAACATAAGTGTAACTCTGTGAGATGAATTCACACATCACCAAGAAGTTTCTAAGAAAGCTTCTTTCTAGTTTTCATTTGTGGATATTTCATTTGTCACTGTAATGTTCATTGCGCTATGAAGTATCTAATTGCAGATTTCCAGAAAACTGTGCTAACAAACTGATCACAGAAGAGAAACGTGTAACTCTGTGAATTGCATTCACACATGGCAATGCAGTTTCTCAGAAAGCTTCTCTTTAGTTATTATGTGAGGATATTTCCTTTATCACCATGGGCCCCAATAGGCTCCCAAATATCACTTTGCAGATTCCACGAAAAGAGTGTTAGCAAACTGCTTCTTGAGGCAGAGGTTGTAACTCTGTGAGATGAACTCACAGATCAGAAAGAAGTTTCTCAGAAAGCTTCTTTCTCATTTTTATTGGAAGATGTTTCCATTGGCCCCATTGTTTTCAAAGGGATCGGGAATATCTGTTCTCAGATTCCACACAAATAGGCCTAGGCCACGGCCCCACGAAATACCGCTGCAACTTAGTGAGTTGAATTCACACATCACATAGCGTTTCTCAGAAAGCTTCTTTCTTTAGTAAGACGAGGTTATTTGTGGTCTTGGAGCGCCACCGTGTGTCCTATTGCAGATTCTGCGAAAATTCTGCTAGCGAGTTTCTCAGTGGAAACAATGATGGACATCTGTGGGCTGAATTCACCCACAACAAAGAAGTTTTTGAGAAGCCTTCTCTGCAGGTTTCTCTGAGGATAGTTCCTTATTCAGCATGCGATTCAACGATATCCAAGACATCACATCTGAGATTCCTCAAAATGAGTGCTAGGAAACTCCCCCGAGAACGGGTGATAGAACACTGTGAAATGAATTCACATATCACAAAGCAGTTTCTCACAAAGCTTGGTTCCGCTTTCTCTTGAAGGATATTTCCTTTCTCCTTCTATTCTTCAAAGCTATCTGAAATATCACTTCTCAGAATTCACGGAAACAGTCCAAAGAAACGGCTCCAAAGAACACTGGCGTAAGTCTGTGAGTTGCATTCACACATGGCAATGCAGTTTCTCAGAAAGCTTCTCTTTAGTTATTATGTGAGGATATTTCCTTTATCACCATGGGCCCCAATAGGCTCCCAAATATCACTTTGCAGATTCCACGAAAAGAGTGTTAGCAAACTGCTTCTTGAGGCAGAGGTTGTAACTCTGTGAGATGAACTCACAGATCAGAAAGAAGTTTCTCAGAAAGCTTCTTTCTCATTTTTATTGGAAGATGTTTCCATTGGCCCCATTGTTTTCAAAGGGATCGGGAATATCTGTTCTCAGATTCCACACAAATAGGCCTAGGCCACGGCCCCACGAAATACCGCTGCAACTTAGTGAGTTGAATTCACACATCACATAGCGTTTCTCAGAAAGCTTCTTTCTTTAGTAAGACGAGGTTATTTGTGGTCTTGGAGCGCCACCGTGTGTCCTATTGCAGATTCTGCGAAAATTCTGCTAGCGAGTTTCTCAGTGGAAACAATGATGGACATCTGTGGGCTGAATTCACCCACAACAAAGAAGTTTTTGAGAAGCCTTCTCTGCAGGTTTCTCTGAGGATAGTTCCTTATTCAGCATGCGATTCAACGATATCCAAGACATCACATCTGAGATTCCTCAAAATGAGTGCTAGGAAACTCCCCCGAGAACGGGTGATAGAACACTGTGAAATGAATTCACATATCACAAAGCAGTTTCTCACAAAGCTTGGTTCCGCTTTCTCTTGAAGGATATTTCGTTTCTCCTTCTATTCTTCAAAGCTATCTGAAATATCACTTCTCAGAATCCACGGAAACAGTCCAAAGAAACGGCTCCAAAGAACATTGGCATAAGTCTGTGAGTTGCATTCACACATGGCAATGCAGTTTCTCAGAAAGCTTCTCTTTAGTTATTATGTGAGGATATTTCCTTTATTACCATGGGCCCCAATAGGCTCCCAAATATCACTTTGCAGATTCCACGAAAAGAGTGTTAGCAAACTGCTTCTTGAGGCAGAGGTTGTAACTCTGTGAGATGAACTCACAGATCAGAAAGAAGTTTCTCAGAAAGCTTCTTTCACGTTTTGAACGGATGAAATTTCCTTTATCAGCGTAGGCCTCAATATGATCCAAAGAAGCCCTTCTCAGATTCCTCAAAGACAGTGTTAATGGACTGCTCCACGAAACATAAGTGTAACTCTGTGAGATGAATTCACACATCACCAAGAAGTTTCTAAGAAAGCTTCTTTCTAGTTTTCATTTGTGGATATTTCATTTGTCACTGTTATGTTCATTGCGCTATGAAGTATCTAATTGCAGATTTCCAGAAAACTGTGCTAACAAACTGATCACTGAAGAGAAACGTGTAACTCTGTGAGTTGCATTCACACACGGCAATGCAGTTTCTCAGAAAGCTTCTCCTTAGTTATTATGTGAGGATATTTCCTTTATCACCATGGGCCCCAATAGGCTCCCAAATATCACTTTGCAGATTCCACGAAAAGAGTGTTAGGAAACTGCTTCTTGAGGCAGAGGTTGTAACTCTGTGAGATGAACTCACAGATCAGAAAGAAGTTTCTGAGAATGCTTCCTTCACGTTTTGAACGGATGAAATTTCCTTTATCAGCGTAGGCCTCAATGTGATCCAAAGAAGCCCTTCTCAGATTCCTCAAAGACAGTGTTAATGGACTGCTCCACGAAACATAAGTGTAACTCTGTGAGATGAATTCACACATCACCAAGAAGTTTCTAAGAAAGCTTCTTTCTAGTTTTCATCTCTGGATATTTCCTTTGTCACTGTAATGTTCATTGCGCTATGAAGTATCTAATTGCAGATTTCCAGAAAACTGTGCTAACAAACTGATCACAGAAGAGAAACGTGTAACTCTGTGAATTGCATTCACACATGGCAATGCAGTTTCTCAGAAAGCTTCTCTTTAGTTATTATGTGAGGATATTTCCTTTATCACCATGGGCCCCAATAGGCTCCCAAATATCACTTTGCAGATTCCACGAAAAGAGTGTTAGCAAACTGCTTCTTGAGGCAGAGGTTGTAACTCTGTGAGATGAACTCACAGATCAGAAAGAAGTTTCTCAGAAAGCTTCTTTCTCATTTTTATTGGAAGATGTTTCCATTGGCCCCATTGTTTTCAAAGGGATCGGGAATATCTGTTCTCAGATTCCACACAAATAGGCCTAGGCCACGGCCCCACGAAATACCGCTGCAACTTAGTGAGTTGAATTCACACATCACATAGCGTTTCTCAGAAAGCTTCTTTCTTTAGTAAGACGAGGTTATTTGTGGTCTTGGAGCGCCACCGTGTGTCCTATTGCAGATTCTGCGAAAATTCTGCTAGCGAGTTTCTCAGTGGAAACAATGATGGACATCTGTGGGCTGAATTCACCCACAACAAAGAAGTTTTTGAGAAGCCTTCTCTGCAGGTTTCTCTGAGGATAGTTCCTTATTCAGCATGCGATTCAACGATATCCAAGACATCACATCTGAGATTCCTCAAAATGAGTGCTAGGAAACTCCCCCGAGAACGGGTGATAGAACACTGTGAAATGAATTCACATATCACAAAGCAGTTTCTCACAAAGCTTGGTTCCGCTTTCTCTTGAAGGATATTTCCTTTCTCCTTCTATTCTTCAAAGCTATCTGAAATATCACTTCTCAGAATCCACGGAAACAGTCCAAAGAAACGGCTCCAAAGAACACTGGCGTAAGTCTGTGAGTTGCATTCACACATGGCAATGCAGTTTCTCAGAAAGCTTCTCTTTAGTTATTATGTGAGGATATTTCCTTTATCACCATGGGCCCCAATAGGCTCCCAAATATCACTTTGCAGATTCCACGAAAAGAGTGTTAGCAAACTGCTTCTTGAGGCAGAGGTTGTAACTCTGTGAGATGAACTCACAGATCAGAAAGAAGTTTCTCAGAAAGCTTCTTTCACGGTTTGAACGGATGAAATTTCCTTTATCAGCGTAGGCCTCAAAGTGGTCTAAAGAAGCCCTTCTCAGAATCCTCAAAGACAGTGTTAACGGACTGCTCCACGAAACATAAGTGTAACTCTGTGAGATGAATTCACACATCACCAAGAAGTTTCTAAGAAACCTTCTTTCTAGTTTTCATTTGTGGATATTTCCTTTGTCACTGTAATGTTCATTGCGCTATGAAGTATCTAATTGCAGATTTCCAGAAAACTGTGCTAACAAACTGATCACTGAAGAGATAGTGTAACTCTGTGAGTTGCATTCACACATGGCAATGCAGTTTCTCAGAAAGCTTCTCTTTAGTTATTATGTGAGGATATTTCCTTTATCACCATGGGCCCCAATAGGCTCCCAAATATCACTTTGCAGATTCCATGAAAAGAGTGTTAGCAAACTGCTTCTTGAGGCAGAGGTTGTAACTCTGTGAGATGAACTCACAGATCAGAAAGAAGTTTCTCAGAAAGCTTCTTTCACGGTTTGAACGGATGAAATTTCCTTTATCAGCGTAGGCCTCAATGTGATCCAAAGAAGCCCTTCTCAGATTCCTCAAAGACAGTGTTAATGGACTGCTCCACGAAACATAAGTGTAACTCTGTGAGATGAATTCACACATCACCAAGAAGTTTCTAAGAAAGCTTCTTTCTAGTTTTCATCTCTGGATATTTCCTTTGTCACTGTAATGTTCATTGCGCTATGAAGTATCTAATTGCAGATTTCCAGAAAACTGTGCTAACAAACTGATCACTGAAGAGAAACGTGTAACTCTGTGGGTTGCATTCACACTTGGCAATGCAGTTTCTCAGAAAGCTTCTCTTTAGTTATTATGTGAGGATATTTCCTTTATTACCATGGGCCCCAATAGGCTCCCAAATATCACTTTGCAGATTCCACGAAAAGAGTGTTAGCAAACTGCTTCTTGAGGCAGAGGTTGTAACTCTGTGAGATGAACTCACAGATCAGAAAGAGGTTTCTCAGAAAGCTTCTTTCACGTTTTGAAGGGATGAAATTTCCTTTATCAGCGTAGGCCTCAGTATGATCCAAAGAAGCCCTTCTCAGATTCCTCAAAGACAGTGTTAATGGACTGCTCCACGAAACATAAGTGTAACTCTGTGAGATGAATTCACACATCACCAAGAAGTTTCTAAGAAAGCTTCTTTCTAGTTTTCATCTGTGGATATTTCCTTTGTCACTGTAATGTTCATTGCGCTATGAAGTATCGAATTGCAGATTTCCAGAAAACTGTGCTAACAAACTGATCACTGAAGAGAAACGTGTAACTCTGTGGGTTGCATTCACACTTGGCAATGCAGTTTCTCAGAAAGCTTCTCTTTAGTTTTTATGTGAGGATATTTCCTTTATTACCATGGGCCCCAATAGGCTCCCAAATATCACTTTGCAGATTCCACGAAAAGAGTGTTAGCAAACTTCTTCTTGAGGCAGAGGTTGTAACTCTGTGAGATGAACTCACAGATCAGAAAGAAGTTTCTCAGAAAGCTTCTTTCTCATTTTTATTGGAAGATGTTTCCATTGGCCCCATGGTTTTCAAAGGGATCGGGAATATCTGTTCTCAGATTCCACACAAATAGGCCTAGGCCACGGCCCCACGAAATACCGCTGCAACTTAGTGAGTTGAATTCACACATCATATAGCGTTTCTCAGAAAACTTCTTTCTTTAGTAAGACGAGGTTATTTGTGGTCTTCGAGCGCCACCGTGTGTCCTATTGCAGATTCTGCGAAAATTCTGCTAGCGAGTTTCTCAGTGGAAACAATGATGGACATCTGTGGGCTGAATTCACCCACAACAAAGAAGTTTTTGAGAAGCCTTCTCTGCAGGTTTCTCTGAGGATAGTTCCTTATTCAGCATGCGATTCAACGATATCCAAGACATCACATCTGAGATTCCTCAAAATGAGTGCTAGGAAACTCCCCCGAGAACGGGTGATAGAACACTGTGAAATGAATTCACATATCACAAAGCAGTTTCTCACAAAGCTTGGTTCCGCTTTCTCTTGAAGGATATTTCCTTTCTCCTTCTATTCTTCAAAGCTATCTGAAATATCACTTCTCAGAATCCACGGAAACAGTCCAAAGAAACGGCTCCAAAGAACACTGGCTTAAGTCTGTGAGTTGCATTCACACATGGCAATGCAGTTTCTCAGAAAGCTTCTCTTTAGTTATTATGTGAGGATATTTCCTTTATTACCATGGGCCCCAATAGGCTCCCAAATATCACTTTGCAGATTCCACGAAAAGAGTGTTAGCAAACTGCTTCTTGAGGCAGAGGTTGTAACTCTGTGAGATGAACTCACAGATCAGAAAGAAGTTTCTCAGAAAGCTTCTTTCACGGTTTGAACGGATGAAATTTCCTTTATCAGCGTAGGCCTCAAAGTGGTGATCAAAGAAGCCCTTCTCAGAATCCTCAAAGACAGTGTTAACGGACTGCTCCACGAAACATAAGTGTAACTCTGTGAGATGAATTCACACATCACCAAGAAGTTTCTAAGAAAGCTTCTTTCTAGTTTTCATCTGTGGATATTTCATTTCTCACTGTTATGTTCATTGCGCTATGAAGTATCTAATTGCAGATTTCCAGAAAACTGTGCTAACAAACTGATCACTGAAGAGAAACGTGTAACTCTGTGAGTTGCATTCACACATGGCAATGCAGTTTCTCAGAAAGCTTCTCTTTAGTTATTATGTGAGGATATTTCCGTTATCACCATGGGCCCCAATAGGCTCCCAAATATCACTTTGCAGATTCCACGAAAAGAGTGTTAGCAAACTGCTTCTTGAGGCAGAGGTTGTAACTCTGTGAGATGAACTCACAGATCAGAAAGAAGTTTCTGAGAAAGCTTCTTTCACGTTTTGAACGGATGAAATTTCCTTTATCAGCGTAGGCCTCAATGTGATCCAAAGAAGCCCTTCTCAGATTCCTCAAAGACAGTGTTAATGGACTGCTCCACGAAACATAAGTGTAACTCTGTGAGATGAATTCACACATCACCAAGAAGTTTCTAAGAAAGCTTCTTTCTAGTTTTCATCTCTGGATATTTCCTTTGTCACTGTAATGTTCATTGCGCTATGAAGTATCTAATTGCAGATTTCCAGAAAACTGTGCTAACAAACTGATCACTGAAGAGAAACGTGTAACTCTGTGGGTTGCATTCACACTTGGCAATGCAGTTTCTCAGAAAGCTTCTCTTTAGTTATTATGTGAGGATATTTCCTTTATCACCATGGGCCCCAATAGGCTCCCAAATATCACTTTGCAGATTCCACGAAAAGAGTGTTAGCAAACTGCTTCTTGAGGCAGAGGTTGTAACTCTGTGAGATGAACTCACAGATCAGAAAGAAGTTTCTCAGAAAGCTTCTTTCACGTTTTGAACGGATGAAATTTCCTTTATCAGCTTAGGCCTCAATATGATCCAAAGAAGCCCTTCTCAGATTCCTCAAAGACAGTGTTAATGCACTGCTCCACGAAACATAAGTGTAACTCTGTGAGATGAATTCACACATCACCAAGAAGTTTCTAAGAAAGCTTCTTTCTAGTTTTCATCTGTGGATATTTCATTTGTCACTGTTATGTTCATTGCGCTATGAAGTATCTAATTGCAGATTTCCAGAAAACTGTGCTAACAAACTGATCACAGAAGAGAAACGTGTAACTCTGTGAGTTGCATTCACACATGGCAATGCAGTTTCTCATAAAGCTTCTCTTTAGTTATTATGTGAGGATATTTCCTTTATCACCGTGGGCCCCAATAGGCTCCCAAATATCACTTTGCAGATTCCACGAAAAGAGTGTTAGCAAACTGCTTCTTGAGGCAGAGGTTGTAACTCTGTGAGATGAACTCACAGATCAGAAAGAAGTTTCTCAGAAAGCTTCTTTCACGGTTTGAACGGATGAAATTTCCTTTATCAGCGTAGGCCTCAAAGTGGTCTAAAGAAGCCCTTCTCAGAATCCTCAAAGACAGTGTTAACGGACGGCTCCACGAAACATAAGTGTAACTCTGTGAGATGAATTCACACATCACCAAGAAGTTTCTAAGAAACCTTCTTTCTAGTTTTCATTTGTGGATATTTCCTTTGTCACTGTAATGTTCATTGCGCTATGAAGTATCTAATTGCAGATTTCCAGAAAACTGTGCTAACAAACTGATCACTGAAGAGATAGTGTAACTCTGTGAGTTGCATTCACACATGGCAATGCAGTTTCTCAGAAAGCTTCTCTTTAGTTATTATGTGAGGATATTTCCTTTATCACCATGGGCCCCAATAGGCTCCCAAATATCACTTTGCAGATTCCACGAAAAGAGTGTTACCAAACTGCTTCTTGAGGCAGAGGTGGTAACTCTGTGAGATGAACTCACAGATCAGAAAGAAGTTTCTCAGAAAGCTTCTTTCACGTTTTGAAGGGATTAAATTTCCTTTATCAGCGTAGGCCTCAGTATGATCCAAAGAAGCCCTTCTCAGATTCCTCAAAGACAGTGTTAATGGACTGCTCCACGAAACATAAGTGTAACTCTGTGAGATGAATTCACACATCACCAAGAAGTTTCTAAGAAAGCTTCTTTCTAGTTTTCATCTGTGGATATTTCCTTTGTCACTGTAATGTTCATTGCGCTATGAAGTATCTAATTGCAGATTTCCAGAAAACTGTGCTAACAAACTGATCACTGAAGAGAAACGTGTAACTCTGTGGGTTGCATTCACACTTGGCAATGCAGTTTCTCAGAAAGCTTCTCTTTAGTTATTATGTGAGGATATTTCCTTTAATACCATGGGCCCCAATAGGCTCCAAATATCACTTTGCAGATTCCACGAAAAGAGTGTTAGCAAACTGCTTCTTGAGGCAGAGGTTGTAACTCTGTGAGATGAACTCACAGATCAGAAAGAAGTTTCTCAGAAAGCTTCTTTCTCCTTTTTATTGGAAGATGTTTCCATTGGCCCCATTGTTTTCAAAGGGATCGGGAATATCTGTTCTCAGATTCCACACAAATAGGCCTAGGCCACGGCCCCACGAAATACCGCTGCAACTTAGTGAGTTGAATTCACACATCACATAGCGTTTCTCAGAAAGCTTCTTTCTTTAGTAAGACGAGGTTATTTGTGGTCTTCGAGCGCCACCGTGTGTCCTATTGCAGATTCTGCGAAAATTCTGCTAGCGAGTTTCTCAGTGGAAACAATGATGGACATCTGTGGGCTGAATTCACCCACAACAAAGAAGTTTTTGAGAAGCCTTCTCTGCAGGTTTCTCTGAGGATAGTTCCTTATTCAGCATGCGATTCAACGATATCCAAGACATCACATCTGAGATTCCTCAAAATGAGTGCTAGGAAACTCCCCCGAGAACGGGTGATAGAACACTGTGAAATGAATTCACATATCACAAAGCAGTTTCTCACAAAGCTTGGTTCCGCTTTCTCTTGAAGGATATTTCCTTTCTCCTTCTATTCTTCAAAGCTATCTGAAATATCACTTCTCAGAATCCACGGAAACAGTCCAAAGAAACGGCTCCAAAGAACACTGGCGTAAGTCTGTGAGTTGCATTCACACATGGCAATGCAGTTTCTCAGAAAGCTTCTCTTTAGTTATTATGTGAGGATATTTCCTTTATTACCATGGGCCCCAATAGGCTCCCAAATATCACTTTGCAGATTCCACGAAAAGAGTGTTAGCAAACTGCTTCTTGAGGCAGAGGTTGTAACTCTGTGAGATGAACTCACAGATCAGAAAGAAGTTTCTCAGAAAGCTTCTTTCACGGTTTGAACGGATGAAATTTCCTTTATCAGCGTAGGCCTCAATGTGATCCAAAGAAGCCCTTCTCAGATTCCTCAAAGACAGTGTTAATGGACTGCTCCACGAAACATAAGTGTAACTCTGTGAGATGAATTCACACATCACCAAGAAGTTTCTAAGAAAGCTTCTTTCTAGTTTTCATCTCTGGATATTTCCTTTGTCACTGTAATGTTCATTGCGCTATGAAGTATCTAATTGCAGATTTCCAGAAAACTGTGCTAACAAACTGATCACTGAAGAGAAACGTGTAACTCTGTGGGTTGCATTCACACTTGGCAATGCAGTTTCTCAGAAAGCTTCTCTTTAGTTATTATGTGAGGATATTTCCTTTATCACCATGGGCCCCAATAGGCTCCCAAATATCACTTTGCAGATTCCACGAAAAGAGTGTTAGCAAACTGCTTCTTGAGGCAGAGGTTGTAACTCTGTGAGATGAACTCACAGATCAGAAAGAAGTTTCTCAGAAAGCTTCTTTCACGGTTTGAACGGATGAAATTTCCTTTATCAGCGTAGGCCTCAAAGTGGTCTAAAGAAGCCCTTCTCAGAATCCTCAAAGACAGTGTTAACGGACGGCTCCACGAAACATAAGTGTAACTCTGTGAGATGAATTCACACATCACCAAGAAGTTTCTAAGAAAGCTTCTTTCTAGTTTTCATCTCTGGATATTTCATTTCTCACTGTAATGTACATTGCGCTATGAAGTATCTAATTGAAGATTTCCAGAAAACTGTGCTAACAAACTGATCACTGAAGAGAAACGTGTAACTCTGTGAGTTGCATTCACACATGGCAATGCAGTTTCTCAGAAAGCTTCTCTTTAGATATTATGTGAGGATATTTCCGTTATCACCGTGGGCCCCAATAGGCTCCCAAATATCACTTTGCAGATTCCACGAAAAGAGTGTTAGCAAACTGCTTCTTGAGGCAGAGGTTTTAACTCTGTGAGATGAACTCACAGATCAGAAAGAAGTTTCTCAGAAAGCTTCTTTCACGGTTTGAACGGATGCAATTTCCTTTATCAGCGTAGGCCTCAATATGATCCAAAGAAGCCCTTCTCAGATTCCTCAAAGACAGTGTTAATGGACTGCTCCACGAAACATAAGTGTAACTCTGTGAGATGAATTCACACATCACCAAGAAGTTTCTAAGAAAGCTTCTTTCTAGTTTTCATCTCTGGATATTTCCTTTGTCACTGTAATGTTCATTGCGCTATGAAGTATCTAATTGCAGATTTCCAGAAAACTGTGCTAACAAACTGATCACTGAAGAGAAACTTGTAACTCTGTGGGTTGCATTCACACTTGGCAATGCAGTTTCTCAGAAAGCTTCTCTTTAGTTATTATGTGAGGATATTTCCTTTATAACCATGGGCCCCAATAGGCTCCCAAATATCACTTTGCAGATTCCACGAAAAGAGTGTTAGCAAACTGCTTCTTGAGGCAGAGGTTGTAACTCTGTGAGATGAACTCACAGATCAGAAAGAAGTTTCTCAGAAAGCTTCTTTCACGTTTTGAACGGATGAAATTTCCTTTATCAGCTTAGGCCTCAATATGATCCAAAGAAGCCCTTCTCAGATTCCTCAAAGACAGTGTTAATGCACTGCTCCACGAAACATAAGTGTAACTCTGTGAGATGAATTCACACATCACCAAGAAGTTTCTAAGAAAGCTTCTTTCTAGTTTTCATCTGTGGATATTTCCTTTGTCACTGTAATGTTCATTGCGCTATGAAGTATCTAATTGCAGATTTCCAGAAAACTGTGCTAACAAACTGATCACTGAAGAGAAACGTGTAACTCTGTGAGTTGCATTCACACTTGGCAATGCAGTTTCTCAGAAAGCTTCTCTTTAGTTATTATGTGAGGATATTTCCTTTATCACCATGGGCCCCAATAGGCTCCCAAATATCACTTTGCAGATTCCACGAAAAGAGTGTTAGCAAACTGCTTCTTGAGGCAGAGGTTGTAACTCTGTGAGATGAACTCACAGATCAGAAAGAAGTTTCTCAGAAAGCTTCTTTCTCATTTTTATTGGAAGATGTTTCCATTGGCCCCATTGTTTTCAAAGGGATCGGGAATATCTGTTCTCAGATTCCACACAAATAGGCCTAGGCCACGGCCCCACGAAATACAGCTGCAACTTAGTGAGTTGAATTCACACATCACATAGCGTTTCTCAGAAAGCTTCTTTCTTTAGTAAGACGAGGTTATTTGTGGTCTTGGAGCGCCACCGTGTGTCCTATTGCAGATTCTGCGAAAATTCTGCTAGCGAGTTTCTCAGTGGAAACAATGATGGACATCTGTGGGCTGAATTCACCCACAACAAAGAAGTTTTTGAGAAGCCTTCTCTGCAGGTTTCTCTGAGGATAGTTCCTTATTCAGCATGCGATTCAACGATATCCAAGACATCACATCTGAGATTCCTCAAAATGAGTGCTAGGAAACTCCCCCGAGAACGGGTGATAGAACACTGTGAAATGAATTCACATATCACAAAGCAGTTTCTCACAAAGCTTGGTTCCGCTTTCTCTTGAAGGATATTTCCTTTCTCCTTCTATTCTTCAAAGCTATCTGAAATATCACTTCTCAGAATCCACGGAAACAGTCCAAAGAAACGGCTCCAAAGAACACTGGCGTAAGTCTGTGAGTTGCATTCACACATGGCAATGCAGTTTCTCAGAAAGCTTCTCTTTAGTTATTATGTGAGGATATTTCCTTTATTACCATGGGCCCCAATAGGCTCCCAAATATCACTTTGCAGATTCCACGAAAAGAGTGTTAGGAAACTGCTTCTTGAGGCAGAGGTTGTAACTCTGTGAGATGAACTCACAGATCAGAAAGAAGTTTCTGAGAAAGTTTCCTTCACGTTTTGAACGGATGAAATTTCCTTTATCAGCGTAGGCCTCAATGTGATCCAAAGAAGCCCTTCTCAGATTCCTCAAAGACAGTGTTAATGGACTGCTCCACGAAACATAAGTGTAACTCTGTGAGATGAATTCACACATCACCAAGAAGTTTCTAAGAAAGCTTCTTTCTAGTTTTCATCTGTGGATATTTCATTTGTCACTGTTATGTTCATTGCGCTATGAAGTATCTAATTGCAGATTTCCAGAAAACTGTGCTAACAAACTGATCACAGAAGAGAAACGTGTAACTCTGTGAATTGCATTCACACATGGCAATGCAGTTTCTCAGAAAGCTTCTCTTTAGTTATTATGTGAGGATATTTCCTTTATCACCATGGGCCCCAATAGGCTCCCAAATATCACTTTGCAGATTCCACGAAAAGAGTGTTAGCAAACTGCTTCTTGAGGCAGAGGTTGTAACTCTGTGAGATGAACTCACAGATCAGAAAGAAGTTTCTCAGAAAGCTTCTTTCACGGTTTGAACGGATGAAATTTCCTTTATCAGCGTAGGCCTCAAAGTGGTCTAAAGAAGCCCTTCTCAGAATCCTCAAAGACAGTGTTAACGGACTGCTCCACGAAACATAAGTGTAACTCTGTGAGATGAATTCATACATCACCAAGAAGTTTCTAAGAAAGCTTCTTTCTAGTTTTCATCTGTGGATATTTCCTTTGTCACTGTAATGTTCATTGCGCTATGAAGTATATAATTGCAGATTTCCAGAAAACTGTGCTAACAAACTGATCACTGAAGAGAAACGTGTAACTCTGTGGGTTGCATTCACACTTGGCAATGCAGTTTCTCAGAAAGCTTCTCTTTAGTTATTATGTGAGGATATTTCCTTTATTACCATGGGCCCCAATAGGCTCCCAAATATCACTTTGCAGATTCCACGAAAAGAGTGTTAGCAAACTGCTTCTTGAGGCAGAGGTTATAACTCTGTGAGATGAACTCACAGATCAGAAAGAAGTTTCTCAGAAAGCTTCTTTCACGGTTTGAACGGATGAAATTTCCTTTATCAGCGTAGGCTTCAATGTGATCCAAAGAAGCCCTTCTCAGATTCCTCAAAGACAGTGTTAATGGACTGCTCCACGAAACATAAGTGTAACTCTGTGAGATGAATTCACACATCACCAAGAAGTTTCTAAGAAAGCTTCTTTCTAGTTTTCATCTCTGGATATTTCCTTTGTCACTGTAATGTTCATTGCGCTATGAAGTATCTAATTGCAGATTTCCAGAAAACTGTGCTAACAAACTGATCACTGAAGAGAAACGTGTAACTCTGTGGGTTGCATTCACACTTGGCAATGCAGTTTCTCAGAAAGCTTCTCTTTAGTTATTATGTGAGGATATTTCCTTTATCACCATGGGCCCCAATAGGCTCCCAAATATCACTTTGCAGATTCCACGAAAAGAGTGTTAGCAAACTGCTTCTTGAGGCAGAGGTTGTAACTCTGTGAGATGAACTCACAGATCAGAAAGAAGTTTCTCAGAAAGCTTCTTTCACGTTTTGAACGGATGAAATTTCCTTTATCAGCGTAGGCCTCAATATGATCCAAACAAGCCCTTCTCAGATTCCTCAAAGACAGTGTTAATGGACTGCTCCACGAAACATAAGTGTAACTCTGTGAGATGAATTCACACATCACCAAGACGTTTCTAAGAAAGCTTCTTTCTAGTTTTCATCTGTGGATATTTCCTTTGTCACTGTAATGTTCATTGCGCTATGAAGTATCTAATTGCAGATTTCCAGAAAACTGTGCTAACAAACTGATCACGGAAGAGAAACGTGTAACTCTGTGAGTTGCATTCACACTTGGCAATGCAGTTTCTCAGAAAGCTTCTCTTTAGTTATTATGTGAGGATATTTCCTTTATCACCATGGGCCCAATAGGCTCCCAAATATCACTTTGCAGATTCCACGAAAAGAGTGTTAGCAAACTGCTTCTTGAGGCAGAGGTTGTAACTCTGTGAGATGAACTCACAGATCAGAAAGAAGTTTCTCAGAAAGCTTCTTTCTCATTTTTATTGGAAGATGTTTCCATTGGCCCCATTGTTTTCAAAGGGATCGGGAATATCTGTTCTCAGATTCCACACAAATAGGCCTAGGCCACGGCCCCACGAAATACCACTGCAACTTAGTGAGTTGAATTCACACATCACATAGCGTTTCTCAGAAAGCTTCTTTCTTTAGTAAGACGAGGTTATTTGTGGTCTTGGAGCGCCACCGTGTGTCCTATCGCAGATTCTGCGAAAATTCTGCTAGCGAGTTTCTCAGTGGAAACAATGATGGACATCTGTGGGCTGAATTCACCCACAACAAAGAAGTTTTTGAGAAGCCTTCTCTGCAGGTTTCTCTGAGGATAGTTCCTTATTCAGCATGCGATTCAACGATATCCAAGACATCACATCTGAGATTCCTCAAAATGAGTGCTAGGAAACTCCCCCGAGAACGGGTGTTAGAACACTGTGAAATGAATTCACATATCACAAAGCAGTTTCTCACAAAGCTTGGTTCCGCTTTCTCTTGAAGGATATTTCCTTTCTCCTTCTATTCTTCAAAGCTATCTGAAATATCACTTCTCAGAATCCACGGAAACAGTCCAAAGAAACGGCTCCAAAGAACACTGGCGTAAGTCTGTGAGTTGCATTCACACATGGCAATGCAGTTTCTCAGAAAACTTCTCTTTAGTTATTATGTGAGGATATTTCCTTTATCACCATGGGCCCCAATAGGCTCCCAAATATCACTTTGCAGATTCCACGAAAAGAGTGTTAGGAAACTGCTTCTTGAGGCAGAGGTTGTAACTCTGTGAGATGAACTCACAGATCAGAAAGAAGTTTCTCAGAAAGCTTCTTTCACGGTTTGAACGGATGAAATTTCCTTTATCAGCGTAGGCCTCAAAGTGGTCTAAAGAAGCCCTTCTCAGAATCCTCAAAGACAGTGTTAACGGACTGCTCCACGAAAGATAAGTGTAACTCTGTGAGATGAATTCACACATCACCAAGAAGTTTCTAAGAAAGCTTCTTTCTAGTTTTCATCTGTGGATATTTCATTTCTCAGTGTTATGTTCATTGGGCTATGAAGTATCTAATTGCAGATTTCCAGAAAACTGTGCTAACAAACTGATCACTGAAGAGAAACGTGTAACTCTGTGAGTTGCATTCACACATGGCAATGCAGTTTCTCAGAAAGCTTCTCTTTAGTTATTATGTGAGGATATTTCCTTTATCACCATGGGCCCCAATAGGCTCCCAAATATCACTTAGCATATTCCATGAAAAGAGTGTTAGCAAACTGCTTCTTGAGGCAGAGGTTGTAACTCTGTGAGATGAACTCACAGATCAGAAAGAAGTTTCTCAGAAAGCTTCTTTCACGGTTTGAACGGATGAAATTTCCTTTATCAGCGTAGGCCTCAATGTGATCCAAAGAAGCCCTTCTCAGATTCCTCAAAGACAGTGTTAATGGACTGCTCCACGAAACATAAGTGTAACTCTGTGAGATGAATTCACACATCACCAAGAAGTTTCTAAGAAAGCTTCTTTCTAGTTTTCATCTCTGGATATTTCCTTTCTCACTGTAATGTTCATTGCGCTATGAAGTATCTAATTGCAGATTTCCAGAAAACTGTGCTAACAAACTGATCACTGAAGAGAAACGTGTAACTCTGTGAGTTGCATTCACACTTGGCAATGCAGTTTCTCAGAAAGCTTCTCTTTAGTTATTATGTGAGGATATTTCCTTTATCACCATGGGCCCCAATAGGCTCCCAAATATCACTTTGCAGATTCCACGAAAAGAGTGTTAGCAAACTGCTTCTTGAGGCAGAGGTTGTAACTCTGTGAGATGAACTCACAGATCAGAAAGAAGTTTCTCAGAAAGCTTCTTTCTCATTTTTATTGGAAGATGTTTCCATTGGCCCCATTGTTTTCAAAGGGATCGGGAATATCTGTTCTCAGATTCCACACAAATAGTCCTAGGCCACGGCCCCACGAAATACAGCTGCAACTTAGTGAGTTGAATTCACACATCACATAGCGTTTCTCAGAAAGCTTCTTTCTTTAGTAAGACGAGGTTATTTGTGGTCTTGGAGCGCCACCGTGTGTCCTATTGCAGATTCTGCGAAAATTCTGCTAGCGAGTTTCTCAGTGGAAACAATGATGGACATCTGTGGGCTGAATTCACCCACAACAAAGAAGTTTTTGAGAAGCCTTCTCTGCAGGTTTCTCTGAGGATAGTTCCTTATTCAGCATGCGATTCAACGATATCCAAGACATCACATCTGAGATTCCTCAAAATGAGTGCTAGGAAACTCCCCCGAGAACGGGTGATAGAACACTGTGAAATGAATTCACATATCACAAAGCAGTTTCTCACAAAGCTTGGTTCCGCTTTCTTTGAAGGATATTTCCTTTCTCCTTCTATTCTTCAAAGCTATCTGAAATATCACTTCTCAGAATCCACGGAAACAGTCCAAAGAAACGGCTCCAAAGAACACTGGCGTAAGTCTGTGAGTTGCATTCACACATGGCAATGCAGTTTCTCAGAAAGCTTCTCTTTACTTATTATGTGAGGATATTTCCTTTATCACCATGGGCCCCAATAGGCTCCCAAATATCACTTTGCAGATTCCATGAAAAGAGTGTTAGCAAACTGCTTCTTGAGGCAGAGGTAGTAACTCTGTGAGATGAACTCACAGATCAGAAAGAAGTTTCTCAGAAAGCTTCTTTCACGGTTTGAACGGATGAAATTTCCTTTATCAGCGTAGGCCTCAAAGTGGTCTAAAGAAGCCCTTCTCAGAATCCTCAAAGACAGTGTTAACGGACTGCTCCACGAGACATAAGTGTAACTCTGTGAGATGAATTCACACATCACCAAGAAGTTTCTAAGAAAGCTTCTTTCTAGTTTTCATCTGTGGATATTTCATTTCTCACTGTTATGTTCATTGCGCTATGAAGTATCTAATTGCAGATTTCCAGAAAACTGTGCTAACAAACTGATCACTGAAGAGAAACGTGTAACTCTGTGAGTTGCATTCACACATGGCAATGCAGTTTCTCAGAAAGCTTCTCTTTAGTTATTATGTGAGGATATTTCCGTTATCACCATGGGCCCCAATAGGCTCCCAAATATCACTTTGCAGATTCCACGAAAAGAGTGTTAGCAAACTGCTTCTTGAGGCAGAGGTTGTAACTCTGTGAGATGAACTCACAGATCAGAAAGAAGTTTCTGAGAAAGCTTCTTTCACGTTTTGAACGGATGAAATTTCCTTTATCAGCGTAGGCCTCAATGTGATCCAAAGAAGCCCTTCTCAGATTCCTCAAAGACAGTGTTAATGGACTGCTCCACGAAACATAAGTGTAACTCTGTGAGATGAATTCACACATCACCAAGAAGTTTCTAAGAAAGCTTCTTTCTAGTTTTCATCTCTGGATATTTCCTTTGTCACTGTAATGTTCATTGCGCTATGAAGTATCTAATTGCAGATTTCCAGAAAACTGTGCTAACAAACTGATCACTGAAGAGAAACGTGTAACTCTGTGGGTTGCATTCACACTTGGCAATGCAGTTTCTCAGAAAGCTTCTCTTTAGTTATTATGTGAGGATATTTCCTTTATCACCATGGGCCCCAATAGGCTCCCAAATATCACTTTGCAGATTCCACGAAAAGAGTGTTAGCAAACTGCTTCTTGAGGCAGAGGTTGTAACTCTGTGAGATGAACTCACAGATCAGAAAGAAGTTTCTCAGAAAGCTTCTTTCACGTTTTGAACGGATGAAATTTCCTTTATCAGCTTAGGCCTCAATATGATCCAAAGAAGCCCTTCTCAGATTCCTCAAAGTCAGTGTTAATGCACTGCTCCACGAAACATAAGTGTAACTCTGTGAGATGAATTCACACATCACCAAGAAGTTTCTAAGAAAGCTTCTTTCTAGTTTTCATCTCTGGATATTTCATTTGTCACTGTTATGTTCATTGCGCTATGAAGTATCTAATTGCAGATTTCCAGAAAACTGTGCTAACAAACTGATCACAGAAGAGAAACGTGTAACTCTGTGAGTTGCATTCACACATGGCAATGCAGTTTCTCAGAAAGCTTCTCTTTAGTTATTATGTGAGGATATTTCCTTTATCACCGTGGGCCCCAAAAGGCTCCCAAATATCACTTTGCAGATTCCACGAAAAGAGTGTTAGCAAACTGCTTCTTGAGGCAGAGGTTGTAACTCTGTGAGATGAACTCACAGATCAGAAAGAAGTTTCTCAGAAAGCTTCTTTCACGGTTTGAACGGATGAAATTTCCTTTATCAGCGTAGGCCTCAAAGTGGTCTAAAGAAGCCCTTCTCAGAATCCTCAAAGACAGTGTTAACGGACGGCTCCACGAAACATAAGTGTAACTCTGTGAGATGAATTCACACATCACCAAGAAGTTTCTAAGAAACCTTCTTTCTAGTTTTCATTTGTGGATATTTCCTTTGTCACTGTAATGTTCATTGCGCTATGAAGTATCTAATTGCAGATTTCCAGAAAACTGTGCTAACAAACTGATCACTGAAGAGATAGTGTAACTCTGTGAGTTGCATTCACACATGGCAATGCAGTTTCTCAGAAAGCTTCTCTTTAGTTATTATGTGAGGATATTTCCTTTATCACCATGGGCCCCAATAGGCTCCCAAATATCACTTTGCAGATTCCATGAAAAGAGTGTTAGCAAACTGCTTCTTGAGGCAGAGGTTGTAACTCTGTGAGATGAACTCACAGATCAGAAAGAAGTTTCTCAGAAAGCTTCTTTCACGGTTTGAACGGATGAAATTTCCTTTATCAGCGTAGGCCTCAATGTGATCCAAAGAAGCCCTTCTCAGATTCCTCAAAGACAGTGTTAATGGACTGCTCCACGAAACATAAGTGTAACTCTGTGAGATGAATTCACACATCACCAAGAAGTTTCTAAGAAAGCTTCTTTCTAGTTTTCATCTCTGGATATTTCCTTTGTCACTGTAATGTTCATTGCGCTATGAAGTATCTAATTGCAGATTTCCAGAAAACTGTGCTAACAAACTGATCACTGAAGAGAAACGTGTAACTCTGTGGGTTGCATTCACACTTGGCAATGCAGTTTCTCAGAAAGCTTCTCTTTAGTTATTAGTGAGGATATTTCCTTTATTACCATGGGCCCCAATAGGCTCCCAAATATCACTTTGCAGATTCCACGAAAAGAGTGTTAGCAAACTGCTTCTTGAGGCAGAGGTGGTAACTCTGTGAGATGAACTCACAGATCAGAAAGAAGTTTCTCAGAAAGCTCTTTCACGTTTGAAGGGATGAAATTTCCATTATAAGCGTAGGCCTCAGTATGATCCAAAGAAGCCCTTCTCAGATTCCTCAAAGACAGTGTTAATGGACTGCTCCACGAAACATAAGTGTAACTCTGTGAGATGAATTCACACATCACCAAGAAGTTTCTAAGAAAGCTTCTTTCTAGTTTTCATTGTGGATATTTCATTTGTCACTGTAATGTTCATTGCGCTATGAAGTATCTAATTGCAGATTTCCAGAAAACTGTGCTAACAAACTGATCACAGAAGAGAAACGTGTAACTCTGTGAATTGCATCACACATGGCAATGCAGTTTCTCAGAAAGCTTCTCTTAGTTATTATGTGAGGATATTTCCTTTATCACCATGGGCCCCAATAGGCTCCCAAATATCACTTTGCAGATTCCACGAAAAGAGTGTTAGCAAACTGCTTCTTGAGGCAGAGGTTGTAACTCTGTGAGATGAACTCACAGATCAGAAAGAAGTTTCTCAGAAAGCTTCTTTCTCATTTTATTGGAAGATGTTTCCATTGGCCCATTGTTTTCAAAGGGATCGGGAATATCTGTTCTCAGATTCCACACAAATAGGCCTAGGCCACGGCCCACGAAATACCGCTGCAACTTAGTGAGTTGAATTCACACATCCATAGCGTTTCTCAGCAAACTTCTTTCTTTAGTAAGACGAGGTTATTTGTGGTCTTGAGCGCCACCGTGTGTCCTATTGCAGATTCTGCGAAAATTCTGCTAGCGAGTTTCTCAGTGGAACAATGATGGACATCTGTGGGCTGAATTCACCCACAACAAAGAAGTTTTTGAGAAGCCTTCTCTGCAGGTTTCTCTGAGGATAGTTCCTTATTCAGCATGCGATTCAACGTATCCAAGACATCACATCTGAGATTCCTCAAATGAGTGCTAGGAAACTCCCCGAGAACGGGTGATAGAACACTGTGAAATGAATTCACATATCACAAAGCAGTTTCTCACAAGCTTGGTTCCGCTTTCTCTGAAGGATATTTCCTTTCTCCTTCTATTCTTCAAAGCTATCTGAAATATCACTTCTCAGAATCCACGGAAACAGTCCAAGAAACGGCTCCAAAGAACACTGGCGTAAGTCTGTGAGTTGCATTCACACATGGCAATGCAGTTTCTCAGAACGTTCTCTTTAGTTATTATGTGAGGATATTTCCTTATTCCATGGGCCCCAATAGGCTCCCAAATATCACTTTGCAGATTCCACGAAAAGAGTGTTAGCAAACTGCTTCTTGAGCAGAGGTTGTAACTCTGTGAGATGAACTCACAGATCAGAAAGAAGTTTCTCAGAAAGCTTCTTCACACGTTTGAACGGATGAAATTTCCTTTATCAGCGTAGGCCTCAATGTGATCCAAAGAGCCCTTCTCAGATTCCTCAAGACGTGTAATGACTGCTCCACGAAACATAAGTGTAACTCTGTGAGATGATTCACACATCACAAGAAGTTTCTAGAAGCTTCTTTCTAGTTTTCATCTTGGATATTTCCTTTGTCACTGTATGTTCATTGCGCTATGAAGTATCTAATTGCAGTTTCCAGAAAACGTGCTAACAAACTGATCATGAGAGAAAACGTGTAACTCTGTGAGTTGCATTCACACTGGCAATGCAGTTTCTCAGAAAGCTCTCTCTTATTTATTAGTGAGGATATTTCCTTTATCACCATGGGCCCCAATAGGCTCCCAATATCACTTTGCAGATTCCACGAAAAGAGTGTTAGCACTGCTTCTTGAGGCAGAGGTTGTAACTCTGTGAGATGAACTCACAGCAAGAAAGAAGTTTCTAGAAAGCTTCCTTCACGTTTTGAACGGATGAAATTTCCTTTATCAGCGTAGGCCTCAATGTGATCCAAAGAAGCCCTTCTCAGATTCCTCAAAGACAGTGTTAATGGACTGCCTCACGAACATAAGTGTAACTCTGTGAGATGAATTCACACATCACCAAGAGTTTCTAAGAAAGCTTCTTTCTAGTTTTCATGTGGATATTTCTTTGTCACTGTAAGTTCATTGCGCTATGAAGTATCTAAAGATTTCCGAAAAACTGTGCTAACAAACTGATCACACGAAGAGACGTGTAACTCTGTGTTGCATCACACATGGCAATGCAGTTTCTCAGAAAGCTTCTTCTTAGTTATTATGTGAGGATTTTCCTTTATCACCATGGGCCCCAATAGGCTCCCCAATATCACTTTGCGATTCCACGAAAAGAGTGTGCAAACTGCTTCTTGAGGCAGAGTTGTACTCTGTGAGATGACTCACAGATCAGAAAGAGTTTTCTAGAAAGCTTCTTTCACGTTTGAACGGATGAATTTCCTTATCAGCGTAGGCCTCAATGTGATCCAAAGAACCCTTCTCAGATTCCTCAAAGCAGTGTTATGGACTGCTCCACGAAACATAAGTGTAACTCTGTGGATGATTCACACATCACCAAGAAGTTTCTAAGAAAGCTTCTTTCTAGTTTTCATCTCTGGATATTTCCTTTGTCACTGTAATGTTCATTGCGCTATGAAGTATCTATTGCAGATTTCCAGAAAAATGTGCTACAAACTGATCACTGAAGAGAAACGTGTAACTCTGTGGGTTGCCTTCACACTTGCAATGCAGTTTCTCAGAAGCTTCTCTTTTTTATGTGAGGATATTTCCTTTATCACCATGGGCCCCAATAGGCTCCCAAATATCACTTTGCAGATTCCACGAAAAGAGTGTTAGCAAACTGCTTCTTGAGGCAGAGGTTGTAACTCTGTGAGATGAACTCACAGATCAGAAAGAAGTTTCTCAGAGCTTCTTTCACGTTTTGAACGGATGAAATTTCCTTTATCCGCTAGGCCTCAATATGATCCAAGAAGCCCTTCTCAGATCCTCAAAGACCGTGTTAATGGACTGCTCCACGAAACCTAAGTGTAACTCTGTGAGATGATTCACACATCACCAAGAGTTTCTAAAAAAGCTTCTTTCTAGTTTTCATCTGGGTATTTCCTTTGTCACTGTAATGTTCATTGCGCTATGAAGTATCTAATTGCAGATTTCCAGAAAACTGTGTAACAAACTGATCACTGAAGAGAACGTGTAACTCTGTGAGTTGCATTCACACTTGGCAATGCAGTTTCTCAGAAAGCTTCTCTTTAGTTATTATGTGAGGATATTTCCTTTATACCATTGGCCCCAATAGGCTCCCAAATATCACTTTGCCGATTCCCCGAGAGTGTTAGCAAACTGCTTCTTGAGGCCGAGGTTGTAACTCTGTGAGATGACTCACAGATCAGAAAGAAGTTTCTCAGAAAGCTTCTTTCACGTTTGAACGGATGAAATTTCCTTTATCAGCGTAGGCCTCAATATGATCCAAAGAAGCCCTTCTCAGATTCCTCAAAGACAGTGTTAATGGACTGCTCCACGAAACATAAGTGTAACTCTGTGAGATGAATTCACACATCACCAGAAGTTTCTAAGAAAGCTTCTTTCTGTTTTCATCTGTGGATATTTCCTTTGTCACTGTAATGTTCATTGCGCTATGAAGTTCTAATTGCAGATTTCCAGAAAACTGTGCTAACAAACTGATCACTGAAGAGAACGTGTAAATCTGTGAGTTGCATTCACACATGGCAATGCAGTTTCTCAGAAAGCTTCTCTTTAGTTATTATGTGAGGATATTTCCTTTATCACCATGGGCCCCAATAGCTCCCAAATATCACTTTGCAGATTCCAGAAAAGAGTGTTAGCAAACTGCTTCTTGAGGCAGGGTTGTAACTCTGTGAGATGAACTCACAGATCAGAAGAAGTTTCTCAGAAAGCTTCTTTCACGGTTTGAACGGATGAAATTTCCTTTTCAGCGTAGGCCTCAAATGTGATCCAAAGAAGCCCTTCTCAGATTCCTCAAAGACAGTGTTAATGGACTGCTCCACGAAACATAAGTGTAACTCTGTGAGATGATTCACACATCACCAAGAAGTTTCTAAGAAAGCTTCTTTCTAGTTTTCATCTTGGATATTTCCTTTGTCACTGTAATGTTCATTGCGCTATGAAGTTCTAATTGCAGATTTCCAGAAAACTGTGCTAAACAACTGATCACTGAAGAGAACTGTAACTCTGTGGGTTGCATTCACACCTGGCAATGCAGTTTCTCAGAAAGCTTCTCTTTAGTTATTATGTGGGATATTTCCTTTATACCATTGGCCCCAATAGGCTCCAAATATCACTTTGCAGATTCCACGAAAAGAGTGTTAGCAAACTGCTTCTTGAGGCAGAGGTTGTAACTCTGTGAGATGAACTCACAGATCAGAAAGAAGTTTCTCAGAAAGCTTCTTTCACGTTTTGAACGGATGAAATTTCCTTTATCAGCGTGGCCTCCATATGACCAAAGAAGCCCTTCTCAGATTCCTCAAAGACAGTGTTAATGGACTGCTCCACGAAACATAAGTGTAACTCTGTGAGATGAATTCACACATCACCAAGAAGTTTCTAAGAAAGCTTCTTTCTAGTTTTCATCTGTGGATATTTCCTTTGTCACTGTAATGTTCATTGCGCTATGAAGTATCTATTGCAGATTTCCAGAAAACTGTGCTAACAACTGATCTGAGGAACGTGTAACTCTGTGAGTTGCTTCACACTGGCAATGCAGTTTCTCAGAAGCTTCTCTTTATTATTATGTGAGGATTTCCTTTCACCATGGGCCCCAATAGGCTCCCAATATCACTTTGCAGATTCCACGAAAAGAGTGTTAGCAAACTGCTTCTTGAGGCAGAGGTTGTAACTCTGTGAGATGAATCACAGATCAGAAAGAAGTTTCTCGAGCTTCTTTCTTCATTTTTATTGAAGATGTTTCCATTGACCATGTTTTTCAAAGGATCGAATATCTGTTCTCAGATTCCACACAAATAGGCTAGGCACGGCCCACGAACTAGTGAACTTGTGAGATGAATTCACACATCACATAGCGTTTCTCAGAAAGCTTTTTTCTTGTAGCGAGGTATTTTGTCTTGGAGCGCCAGGTGTCTATTTGCAGATTTCGAAATTTGCTACGCTTCTCATGGAACAATGAGGACATCTGTGGGTGATTCACACAACAAAGAAGTTTTTCAGAAAGCTTCTCTCAGTTTATTGAGGATGTTCCTTATCAGCATGCGTCACATATCCAAGACATCACTTCTGAGATTCCTCAAAATGAGTGCTATAAACTCCCCGACGTGTAGACACGTGAATGAATTCACAATCACAAAGAGTTTCTAAAAAGCTTTCGCTTTCTCTTGAGGATATTTCCTTTCTCCTTCTATTTCTTCAAAGTATCTGAAATATCTTCTCAGAATCCACGAAAACAGTCCAAAGAAACGGCTCCAAAGAAACTGGTAATCTGTGAGTTGCATTCACACCTGGCAATGCAGTTTCTCAGAAAGCTTCTCTTTAGTTTTATGTGAGGATATTTCCTTTATTACCATGGGCCCCAATAGGCTCCCATATCACTTTGCAGATTCCACGAAAAGAGTGTTAGCAAACTGCTTCTTGAGCAGAGGTTGTAACTCTGTGAGATGAACTCACAGATCAAAGAAGTTTCTCAGAAAGCTTCTTTCAGTTTGAACGGATGAAATTTCCTTTATCCTCGTAGGCCTCCAATGATCCAAGAAGCCCTTCTCCGATTCCTCAAGACAGTGTTAATGGACTGCTCACGAAACATAAGTGTAACTCTGTGAGATGAATTCACACATCACCAAAAGTTTCTAAGAAAGCTTCTTTCTAGTTTTCATCTCTGGATATTTTCTTTGTCACTGTTATGTTCATTGCGCTATGAAGTATCTAATTGCAGATTTCCAGAAAACTGTGCTAACAAACTGATCACTGAAGAGACGTGTAACTCTGTGAGTTGCATTCACACTGGCAATGCATTTCTCAGAAGCTCTCTCAGTTATTATGTGAGGTATTTCCTTTTCACATGGCCCCAATAGGCTCCCAAATATCACTTTGCAGATTCCACGAAAAGAGTGTTAGCAAACTGCTTCTTGAGGCCGAGGTTGTAACTCTGTGAGATGAACTCACAGATCAGAAGAAGTTTCTCAGAAAGCTTCTCTTCACGTTTTGAACGGATGAAATTTCCTTATCACGTAGGCTCAATGTGTCCAAAGAAGCCCTTCTCAGATTCCTCAAAGACAGTGTTAGGACTGCTCCACGAAACATAAGTGTAACTCTGTGAGATGAATTCACACATCACCAAAAGTTTATAGAAAAGCTTCTTTCTAGTTTTCATTGTGGATATTTCTTGTCACTGTAATGTTCATTGCGCTATGAAGTATCTAATTGCAGATTTCCAGAAAACTGTGCTAACAAACTGATCACTGAAGAGAAGTGTAAATCTGTGAGTTGCATTCACACATGGCAATCAGTTTCTCAGAAAGCTTCTCTTTGTATTATGTGAGGATTTTCCTTTATCCATGGGCCCCAATGGCTCCCAAATTCACTTTGCAGATTCCAGAAAAGAGTGTTAGCAAACTGCTTCTTGAGGCAGAGGTTGTAACTCTGTGAATGAACTCACAGATCAGAAAGAAGTTTCTCAGAAAGCTTCTTTCACGTTTGACGGATGAAATTTCCTTTATCAGCGTAGGCCTCAATGGATCCAAAGAAGCCCTTCTCGAATCCTCAAAGACAGTGTTAATGGACTGCTCCACGAAACATAAGTGTAACTCTGTGAGATGAATCACCACATCACCAGAAGTTTTAAGAAAGCTTCTTTCTAGTTTTCATCTCTGGATATTTCCTTTGTCACTGTAATGTTCATTGCGCTATGAAGTATCTAATTGCAGATTTCCAGAAAACTGTGCTAACAAACTGATCACTGAAGGAAACTGTAACTCTGTGGGTTGCATTCACATGGCAATGCAGTTTCTCAGAAAGCTTCTCTTTATTTATGTGAGGATATTTCCTTATTACCATGGGCCCCAATAGGCTCCCAAATTCACTTTGCAGATTCCACGAAAAGAGTGTTAGCAAACTGCTTCTTGAGGCAAGGTTGTAACTCTGTGAGATGAACTCACAGATCAGAAAGAAGTTTCTCAGAAGCTTCTTTCACGTTTTGAACGGATGAAATTTCCTTTATCAGCGTAGGCCTCATATGATCCAAGAAGCCTTCTCAGATTCCTCAAAGACAGTGTTAATGGACTGCTCCACGAAACATAAGTGTAACTCTGTGAGATGAATTCACAAACACCAAGAAGTTTCTAAGAAGCTTCTTTCTAGTTTTCATCTGTGATATTTCTTTGTCACTGTAATGTTCATTTCGCTTGAAGTATCTAATTGCAGATTTCCAGAAAAAGTGCTAACAAACTGATCACTGAAGGAACAGTGTAACTCTGTGAGTTGCATTCACACTGGCAATGTTTCTCAGAAAGCTTCTCTTTAGTTATTATGTGAGGAATTTCCTTTATCACCATGGGCCCCAATAGGCTCCCAAATATCACTTTGCAGATTCCACGAAAGAGTGTTAGCAACAATGCTTCTTGAGGCAGAGGTTGTAACTCTGTGGATGAACTCACAGTCAGAGAAGTTTCACGAAAGCTCTTCATCATTTTTAATTGAAGAGTTTCCATTGGCCCATTGTTTTCCAAGGGGTCGATATCTGTTCTCAGATTCCACACAATAGGCCTAGGCACGGCCCACGAAATACGTGCAACTAGTGAGTGCATTCAACACTCACAGCGTTTCTGAAAAGCTTCTTTCTTTGTAGACGATGTTATTTGTGGTCTTGGCGCACCGTGTGTCTATGCAGTCTGCGAAAATCTGCTAGGAGTTTCTCAGTGGAAACAAATGATGGACATCTGTGGGCTGAATTCACCACAACAAAGAGTTTTTTGAGAAGCTTCTCTGCAGGTTTCTGAGGATGTTCCTTATTCAGAGCGATTCAACGATATCCAAGACCTCACATTGAGATTCCTAAATGTTGCTAGGAAACTCCCGAGAACGGGTGATAGAACATGTGAAATGAATTCACAATCACAAAGCAGTTTCTCACAAAGCTTGTTCCGCTTTCTCTTGAGGTATTTCCTTTCTCCTTTCTATTCTCAAAGTATCTGAATATCACTTCTCAGAATCCCGAAACAGTCCAAAGAAACGGTCCAAAGAAATCGTAATCTGTGAGTTGCATTCCACACTGGCAATGCAGTTTCTCAGAAAGCTTCTCTTTAGTTATTATGTGAGGATATTTCCTTTTACCATGGGCCCCAATAGGCTCCCAAATATCACTTTGCACGATTCCACGAAAAGAGTGTTAGCAAACTGCTTCTTGAGGCAGAGGTTGTAACTCTGTGAGATGAACTCACAGATCAGAAAGAAGTTTTCAGAAAGTTCTTTCACGTTTTGAACGGATGAAATTTCCTTTATCGCGTAGGCCTCAATATGATCCAAAGAGCCCTTCTCAGATTCCTCAAAGACAGTGTTAATGGACTGCTCCACGAAACTAAGTGTAACTCTGTGAGATGAATTCACACATCACCAAGAAGTTTCTAAGAAGCTTCTTTCTAGTTTTCATTCTGGGATATTCATTTTGTCACTGTTATGTTCATTGCGCTATGGAGTATCTAATTGCAGATTTCCAGAAAACTGTGCTAACAAACTGATCACTGAAGAGAAACGTGTAACTCTGTGAGTTGCATTCACACAGGCAATGCAGTTTCTCAGAAGCTTCTCTAGTTATTATGTGAGGATATTTCCTTTATCACCATGGGCCCCAATAGGCTCCCAAATATCACTTTGCAGATTCCACGAAAAGAGTGTTAGCAAAATGCTTCTTGGGCAGGGTTGTAACTCTGTGAGATGACTCACAGATCAGAAGAAGTTTCTCAGAAAGCTTCTTTCCACGTTTGAACGGATGAAATTTCCTTTATCAGCGTAGGGCTCAATGTGATCCAAAGAAGCCTTCTCAGATTCCTCAAAGACAGTGTTAAGACTGCTCCACGAAAATAAGTGTAACTCTGTGAGATGAATTCACACTCACCAAGAAGTTTTTAAGAAAGCTTCTTCTTTAGTTTTCATCTGTGGATATTTCTTTGTCACTGTAATGTTCATTGCGCTATGAAGTATCTAATTGCAGATTTCCAGAAAACTGTGCTAACAAACTGATCACGAAGAGAAACGTGTAACTCTGTGTTGCATTCACACTGGCAATGCAGTTTCTCAGAAAGCTTCTCTTTAGTTATTATGTGAGGATTTCCTTTATCCATGGGCCCCAATAGGCTCCCAATATCACTTTGCAGATTCCACGAAAAGAGTGTTAGCAAACTGCTTCTTGAGGCAGAGGTTGTAACTCTGTGAATGAACTCACAGATCAGAAAGAAGTTTCTCAGAAAGCTTCTTTCTTTTTTATTGGAAGATGTTTCCATTGGCCCCATTGTTTTCAAGGGATCGGGAATATCTGTTCTCAGATTCCCCACAAATAGGCCTAGGCCCGGCCCCACGAAATACCGCTGCAACTTAGTGAGTTGAATTCACACCTCACATAGCGTTTTCAAAAAGCTTCTCTTCTTTAGTAAGACGAGTTATTTGTGTCTTGAGCGCCACCGTGTGTCCTATTGCAGATTCTGCGAAAATTCTGCTAGCGAGTTTCTCAGTGGAAACAATGATGGACATCTGTGGGCGTGTTCACCCACAACAAAGAGTTTTTGAGAAGCCTTCTCTGCAGGTTTCTGAGGATAGTTCCTTATTCAGCATGCGATTCAACGATATCCAAGACATCACATCTGAGATTCCTCAAAATGGTGCTAGGAAACTCCCCCGGAAGGGTGATAGAAACTGTGAAATGAATTCACATATCACAAGCAGTTTCTCACAAAAGCTTGGTTCCGTTTCTCTTGAAGGATATTTCCTTTTCCTTCTATTCTTCAAAGCTATCTGAAATATACTTCTCAGAATCCACGGAAACACGTCCAAAGAAACGGCTCCAAAGAACACTGGCGTAAGTCTGTGAGTTGCATTCACACATGGCAATGCAGTTTCTCAGAAGCTTTCTTTAGTTATTATGTGGGATATTTCCTTATTACCATGGGCCCCAATGGCTCCCAAATATCACTTTGCAGATTCCACGAAAGAGTGTTAGCAAACTGCTTCTTGAGGCAGAGGTTGTAACTCTGTGAGATGAACTCACAGATCCGAAAGAAGTTTCTCAGAAAGCTTCTTTCACGTTTGAACGATGAAATTTCCTTTATCAGCGTAGGCCTCAATGTGATCCAAAGAAGCCCTTCTCAGTTTCTCAAAGACAGTGTTAATGGACTGCTCCACGAAACATAAGTGTAACTCTGTGAGATGAATTCACACATCACCAAGAAGTTTCTAAGAAAGCTTCTTTCTAGTTTTCTCTGGAATTTCTTTGTCACTGTTATGTTCATTGCGCTATGAAGTATCTAATTGCAGATTTCCAGAAAACTGTGCCACAAACTGATCACTGAGAGAAACGTGTAACTCTGTGAGTTTCATTCACACATGGCAATGCAGTTTCTCAGAAAGCTTCTCTTGTTATTATGTGGGTATTTCCTTTATCACCATGGGCCCCAATAGGCTCCCAAATATCACTTTGCAGATTCCACGAAAAGAGTGTTAGAACTGCTTTGGGCAGAGGGTGTAACTCTGTGAGATGAACTCACAGATCAGAAAGAGTTTCTGAAAGCTTCTTCACGTTTTGAACGGATGAAATTTCCTTATCAGCGTAGGCCTCAATGTGATCCAAAGAAGCCCTTCTCAGATTCCTCAAGACAGTGTTTATGGACTGCTCCACGAAACATAAGTGTAACTCTGTGATGAATTCACACATCACCAAGAAGTTTCTAAGAAAGCTTCTTTCTAGTTTCATCTTGTGGATATTTCTTTGTCACTGTAATGTTCATTGCGCTATGAATATCTAATTGGATTTCCAGAAAACTGTGCTAACAAAACTGTCACGAAGAGAAACGTTTAACTCTGTGTTGCATTCACAATGGCAATGCAGTTTCTCAAAAGCTTCTCTTGTTATTATGTGAGGATATTTCCTTTATCACATGGGCCCCAATGGCTCCAAATATCACTTTGCAGATTCCACGAAAAGAGTGTTAGCAAACTGCTTCTTGAGGCAGATGTGAACTCTGTGAGTGACTCACAGATCAGAAAGAGTTTTCTCAGAAGATTCTTTCACGTTTGAACGGATGAAATTTCCTTTATCAGCGTAGGCCTCAATATGATCCAAAAGCCCTTCTCAGATTCCTCAAAGACAGTGTTAATGGACTGCTCCACGAAACATAAGTGTAACTCTGTGAGATGAATTCACACATCACCAAGAAGTTTCTAAGAAAGCTTCTTTCTAGTTTTCATCTGTGGATATTTCCTTTGTCACTGTAATGTTCATTGCGCTATGAAGTATCTAATTGCAGATTTCCAGAAAACTGTGCTAACAAACTGATCACTGAAGAGAAACGTGTAACTCTGTGGGTTGCATTCACACTTGGCAATGCAGTTTCTCAGAAAGCTTCTCTTTAGTTATTATGTGAGGATATTTCCTTTATTACCATGGGCCCCAATAGGCTCCCAAATATCACTTTGCAGATTCCACGAAAAGAGTGTTAGCAAACTGCTTCTTGAGGCAGAGGTTGTAACTCTGTGAGATGAACTCACAGATCAGAAAGAAGTTTCTCAGAAAGCTTCTTTCTCATTTTTATTGGAAGATGTTTCCATTGGCCCCATTGTTTTCAAAGGGATCGGGAATATCTGTTCTCAGATTCCACACAAATAGGCCTAGGCCACGGCCCCACGAAATACCGCTGCAACTTAGTGAGTTGAATTCACACATCACATAGCGTTTCTCAGAAAGCTTCTTTCTTTAGTAAGACGAGGTTATTTGTGGTCTTGGAGCGCCACCGTGTGTCCTATTGCAGATTCTGCGAAAATTCTGCTAGCGAGTTTCTCAGTGGAAACAATGATGGACATCTGTGGGCTGAATTCACCCACAACAAAGAAGTTTTTGAGAAGCCTTCTCTGCAGGTTTCTCTGAGGATAGTTCCTTATTCAGCATGCGATTCAACGATATCCAAGACATCACATCTGAGATTCCTCAAAATGAGTGCTAGGAAACTCCCCCGAGAACGGGTGATAGAACACTGTGAAATGAATTCACATATCACAAAGCAGTTTCTCACAAAGCTTGGTTCCGCTTTCTCTTGAAGGATATTTCCTTTCTCCTTCTATTCTTCAAAGCTATCTGAAATATCACTTCTCAGAATCCACGGAAACAGTCCAAAGAAACGGCTCCAAAGAACACTGGCGTAAGTCTGTGAGTTGCATTCACACATGGCAATGCAGTTTCTCAGAAAGCTTCTCTTTAGTTATTATGTGAGGATATTTCCTTTATCACCATGGGCCCCAATAGGCTCCCAAATATCACTTTGCAGATTCCACGAAAAGAGTGTTAGAAACTGCTTCTTGAGGCAGAGGTTGTAACTCTGTGAGATGAACTCACAGATCAGAAAGAAGTTTCTCAGAAAGCTTCTTTCACGGTTTGAACGGATGAAATTTCCTTTATCAGCGTAGGCCTCAATGGTCAAAGAAGCCCTTCTCAGAATTCCTCAAAGACAGTGTTAACGGACTGCTCCACGAACATAAGTGTAACTCTGTGAGATGAATTCACACATCACCAAGAAGTTTCTAAGAAAGCTTCTTTCTAGTTTTCATCTGTGGATATTTCATTTGTCACTGTATGTTCATTGCGCTATGAAGTATCTAATTGCAGATTTCCAGAAAACTGTGCTAACAAACTGATCACTGAAGAGAAACGTGTAACTCTGTGAGTTGCATTCACACATGGCAATGCAGTTTCTCAGAAAGCTTCTCTTTAGTTATTATGTGAGGATATTTCCTTTATCACCATGGGCCCCAATAGGCTCCCAAATATCACTTTGCAGATTCCAGAAAAGAGTGTTAGCAAACTGCTTCTTGGCAGAGGTTGTAACTCTGTGAGATGAACTCACAGATCAGAAAGAAGTTTCTCAGAAAGCTTCTTTCACGGTTTGAACGGATGAAATTTCCTTTATCAGCGTAGGCCTCAATGTGATCCAAAGAAGCCCTTCTCAGATTCCTCAAAGACAGTGTTAATGGACTGCTCCACGAAACATAAGTGTAACTCTGTGAGATGAATTCACACATCACCAAGAAGTTTCTAAGAAAGCTTCTTTCTAGTTTTCATCTGTGGATATTTCCTTTGTCACTGTAATGTTCATTGCGCTATGAAGTATCTAATTGCAGATTTCCAGAAAACTGTGCTAACAAACTGATCACAGAGAAACGTGTAACTCTGTGAGTTGCATTCACACATGGCAATGCAGTTTCTCAGAAAGCTTCTCTTTAGTTATTATGTGAGGATATTTCCTTTATCACCATGGGCCCCAATAGGCTCCCAAATATCACTTTGCAGATTCCACGAAAAGAGTGTTAGCAAACTGCTTCTTGAGGCAGAGGTTGTAACTCTGTGAGATGAACTCACAGATCAGAAAGAAGTTTCTCAGAAAGCTTCTTTCACGTTTGAACGGATGAAATTTCCTTTATCAGCGTAGGCCTCAATGTCCAAAGAAGCCCTTCTCAGATTCCTCAAAGACAGTGTTAACGGACTGCTCCACGAAACATAAGTGTAACTCTGTGAGATGAATTCACACATCACCAAGAAGTTTCTAAGAAAGCTTCTTTCTAGTTTTCATCTGTGGATATTTCCTTTGTCACTGTAATGTTCATTGCGCTATGAAGTATCTAATTGCAGATTTCCAGAAAACTGTGCTAACAAACTGATCACTGAAGAGAAACGTGTAACTCTGTGGGTTGCATTCACACTTGGCAATGCAGTTTCTCAGAAAGCTTCTCTTTAGTTATTATGTGAGGATATTTCCTTTATAACCATGGGCCCCAATAGGCTCCCAAATATCACTTTGCAGATTCCACGAAAAGAGTGTTAGCAAACTGCTTCTTGAGGCAGAGGTTGTAACTCTGTGAGATGAACTCACAGATCAGAAAGAAATTCTCAGAAAGCTTCTTTCACGTTTTGAACGGATGAAATTTCCTTTATCAGCGTAGGCCTCAATATGATCCAAAGAAGCCCTTCTCAGATTCCTCAAAGACAGTGTTAATGGACTGCTCCACGAAACATAAGTGTAACTCTGTGAGATGAATTCACACATCACCAAGAAGTTTCTAAGAAAGCTTCTTTCTAGTTTTCATCTGTGGATATTTCCTTTGTCACTGTAATGTTCATTGCGCTATGAAGTATCTAATTGCAGATTTCCAGAAAACTGTGCTAACAAACTGATCACTGAAGAGAAAGTGTAATCTGTGAGTTGCATTCACACATGGCAATGCAGTTTCTCAGAAAGCTTCTCTTTAGTTATTATGTGAGGATATTTCCTTTATCACCATGGGCCCCAATAGGCTCCCAAATATCACTTTGCAGATTCCACGAAAAGAGTGTTAGCAAACTGCTTCTTGAGGCAGAGGTTGTAACTCTGTGAGATGAACTCACAGATCAGAAAGAAGTTTCTCAGAAAGCTTCTTTCACGTTTTGAACGGATGAAATTTCCTTTATCAGCGTAGGCCTCAATGTGATCCAAAGAAGCCCTTCTCAGATTCCTCAAAGACAGTGTTAATGGACTGCTCCACGAAACATAAGTGTAACTCTGTGAGATGAATTCACACATCACCAAGAAGTTTCTAAGAAAGCTTCTTTCTAGTTTTCATCTGTGGATATTTCCTTTGTCACTGTAATGTTCATTGCGCTATGAAGTATCTAATTGCAGATTTCCAGAAAACTGTGCTAACAAACTGATCACTGAAGAGAAACGTGTAACTCTGTGAGTTGCATTCACACTTGGCAATGCAGTTTCTCAGAAAGCTTCTCTTTAGTTATTATGTGAGGATATTTCCTTTATCACCATGGGCCCCAATAGGCTCCCAAATATCACTTTGCAGATTCCACGAAAAGAGTGTTAGCAAACTGCTTCTTGAGGCAGAGGTTGTAACTCTGTGAGATGAACTCACAGATCAGAAAGAAGTTTCTCAGAAAGCTTCTTTCTCATTTTTATTGGAAGATGTTTCCATTGGCCCCATTGTTTTCAAAGGGATCGGGAATATCTGTTCTCAGATTCCACACAAATAGGCCTAGGCCACGGCCCCACGAAATACCGCTGCAACTTAGTGAGTTGAATTCACACATCACATAGCGTTTCTCAGAAAGCTTCTTTCTTTAGTAAGACGAGGTTATTTGTGGTCTTGGAGCGCCACCGTGTGTCCTATTGCAGATTCTGCGAAAATTCTGCTAGCGAGTTCTCAGTGGAAACAATGATGGACATCTGTGGGCTGAATTCACCCACAACAAAGAAGTTTTTGAGAAGCCTTCTCTGCAGGTTTCTCTGAGGATAGTTCCTTATTCAGCATGCGATTCAACGATATCCAAGACATCACATCTGAGATTCCTCAAAATGAGTGCTAGGAAACTCCCCGAGAAGGGTGATAGAACACTGTGAAATGAATTCACATATCACAAAGCAGTTTCTCACAAAGCTTGGTTCCGCTTTCTCTTGAAGGATATTTCCTTTCTCCTTCTATTCTTCAAAGCTATCTGAAATATCACTTCTCAGAATCCACGGAAACAGTCCAAAGAAACGGCTCCAAAGAACACTGGCGTAAGTCTGTGAGTTGCATTCACACATGGCAATGCAGTTTCTCAGAAAGCTTCTCTTTAGTTATTATGTGAGGATATTTCCTTTATTACCATGGGCCCCAATAGGCTCCCAAATATCACTTTGCAGATTCCACGAAAAGAGTGTTAGCAAACTGCTTCTTGAGGCAGAGGTTGTAACTCTGTGAGATGAACTCACAGATCAGAAAGAAGTTTCTCAGAAAGCTTCTTTCACGTTTTGAACGGATGAAATTTCCTTTATCAGCGTAGGCCTCAATATGATCCAAAGAAGCCCTTCTCAGATTCCTCAAAGACAGTGTTAATGGACTGCTCCACGAAACATAAGTGTAACTCTGTGAGATGAATTCACACATCACCAAGAAGTTTCTAAGAAAGCTTCTTTCTAGTTTTCATCTGTGGATATTTCTTTGTCACTTATGTTCATTGCGCTATGAAGTATCTAATTGCAGATTTCCAGAAAACTGTGCTAACAAACTGATCACTGAAGAGAAACGTGTAACTCTGTGAGTTGCATTCACACACGGCAATGCAGTTTCTCAGAAAGCTTCTCTTTAGTTATTATGTGAGGATATTTCCTTTATCACCATGGGCCCCAATAGGCTCCCAAATATCACTTTGCAGATTCCACGAAAAGAGTGTTAGCAAACTGCTTCTTGAGGCAGAGGTTGTAACTCTGTGAGATGAACTCACAGATCAGAAAGAAGTTTCTCAGAAAGCTTCTTCACGTTTTGAACGGATGAAATTTCCTTTATCAGCGTAGGCCTCAATGTGATCCAAAGAAGCCCTTCTCAGATTCCTCAAAGACAGTGTTAATGGACTGCTCCACGAAACATAAGTGTAACTCTGTGAGATGAATTCACACATCACCAAGAAGTTTCTAAGAAAGCTTCTTTCTAGTTTTCATCTGTGGATATTTCCTTTGTCACTGTAATGTTCATTGCGCTATGAAGTATCTAATTGCAGATTTCCAGAAAACTGTGCTAACAAACTGATCACTGAAGAGAAACGTGTAACTCTGTGATTGCATTCACACTTGGCAATGCAGTTTCTCAGAAAGCTTCTCTTTAGTTATTATGTGAGGATATTTCCTTTATCACCATGGGCCCCAATAGGCTCCCAAATATCACTTTGCAGATTCCACGAAAAGAGTGTTAGCAAACTGCTTCTTGAGGCAGAGGTTGTAACTCTGTGAGATGAACTCACAGATCAGAAAGAAGTTTCTCAGAAAGCTTCTTTCTCATTTTTATTGGAAGATGTTTCCATTGGCCCCATTGTTTTCAAAGGGATCGGGAATATCTGTTCTCAGATTCCACACAAATAGGCCTAGGCCACGGCCCCACGAAATACCGCTGCAACTTAGTGAGTTGAATTCACACATCACATAGCGTTTCTCAGAAAGCTTCTTTCTTTAGTAAGACGAGGTTATTTGTGGTCTTGGAGCGCCACCGTGTGTCCTATTGCAGATTCTGCGAAAATTCTGCTAGCGAGTTTCTCAGTGGAAACAATGATGGACATCTGTGGGCTGAATTCACCCACAACAAAGAAGTTTTTGAGAAGCCTTCTCTGCAGGTTTCTCTGAGGATAGTTCCTTATTCAGCATGCGATTCAACGATATCCAAGACATCACATCTGAGATTCCTCAAAATGAGTGCTAGGAAACTCCCCCGAGAACGGGTGATAGAACACTGTGAAATGAATTCACATATCACAAAGCAGTTTCTCACAAAGCTTGGTTCCGCTTTCTCTTGAAGGATATTTCCTTTCTCCTTCTATTCTTCAAAGCTATCTGAAATATCACTTCTCAGAATCCACGGAAACAGTCCAAAGAAACGGCTCCAAAGAACACTGGCGTAAGTCTGTGAGTTGCATTCACACATGGCAATGCAGTTTCTCAGAAAGCTTCTCTTTAGTTATTATGTGAGGATATTTCCTTTATTACCATGGGCCCCAATAGGCTCCCAAATATCACTTTGCAGATTCCACGAAAAGAGTGTTAGCAAACTGCTTCTTGAGGCAGAGGTTGTAACTCTGTGAGATGAACTCACAGATCAGAAAGAAGTTTCTCAGAAAGCTTCTTTCACGTTTGAACGGATGAAATTTCCTTTATCAGCGTAGGCCTCAATATGATCCAAAGAAGCCCTTCTCAGATTCCTCAAAGACAGTGTTAATGGACTGCTCCACGAAACATAAGTGTAACTCTGTGAGATGAATTCACACATCACCAAGAAGTTTCTAAGAAAGCTTCTTTCTAGTTTTCATTGTGGAATTTCATTTGTCACTTATGTTCATTGCGCTATGAAGTATCTAATTGCAGATTTCCAGAAAACTGTGCTAACAAACTGATCACTGAAGAGAAACGTGTAACTCTGTGAGTTGCATTCACACACGGCAATGCAGTTTCTCAGAAAGCTTCTCTTAGTTATTATGTGAGGATATTTCCTTTATCACCATGGGCCCCAATAGGCTCCCAAATATCACTTTGCAGATTCCACGAAAAGAGTGTTAGCAAACTGCTTCTTGAGGCAGAGGTTGTAACTCTGTGAGATGAACTCACAGATCAGAAAGAAGTTTCTCAGAAAGCTTCTTTCACGTTTGAACGGATGAAATTTCCTTTATCAGCGTAGGCCTCAATGTGATCCAAAGAAGCCCTTCTCAGATTCCTCAAAGACAGTGTTAATGGACTGCTCCACGAAACATAAGTGTAACTCTGTGAGATGAATTCACACATCACCAAGAAGTTTCTAAGAAAGCTTCTTTCTAGTTTTCATCTGTGGATATTTCCTTTGTCACTGTAATGTTCATTGCGCTATGAAGTATCTAATTGCAGATTTCCAGAAAACTGTGCTAACAAACTGATCACTGAAGAGAAACGTGTAACTCTGTGGTTGCATTCACACTTGGCAATGCAGTTTCTCAGAAAGCTTCTCTTTAGTTATTATGTGAGGATATTTCCTTTTACCATGGGCCCCAATAGGCTCCCAAATATCACTTTGCAGATTCCACGAAAAGAGTGTTAGCAAACTGCTTCTTGAGGCAGAGGTTGTAACTCTGTGAGATGAACTCACAGATCAGAAAGAAGTTTCTCAGAAAGCTTCTTTCTCATTTTATTGGAAGATGTTTCCATTGGCCCCATTGTTTTCAAAGGGATCGGGAATATCTGTTCTCAGATTCCACACAAATAGGCCTAGGCCACGGCCCCACGAAATACCGCTGCAACTTAGTGAGTTGAATTCACACATCACATAGCGTTTCTCAGAAAGCTTCTTTCTTTAGTAAGACGAGGTTATTTGTGGTCTTGGAGCGCCACCGTGTGTCCTATTGCAGATTCTGCGAAAATTCTGCTAGCGAGTTTCTCAGTGGAAACAATGATGGACATCTGTGGGCTGAATTCACCCACAACAAAGAAGTTTTTGAGAAGCCTTCTCTGCAGGTTTCTCTGAGGATAGTTCCTTATTCAGCATGCGATTCAACGATATCCAAGACATCACATCTGAGATTCCTCAAAATGAGTGCTAGGAAACTCCCCCGAGAACGGGTGATAGAACACTGTGAAATGAATTCACATATCACAAAGCAGTTTCTCACAAAGCTTGGTTCCGCTTTCTCTTGAAGGATATTTCCTTTCTCCTTCTATTCTTCAAAGCTATCTGAAATATCACTTCTCAGAATCCACGGAAACAGTCCAAAGAAACGGCTCCAAAGAACACTGGCGTAAGTCTGTGAGTTGCATTCACACATGGCAATGCAGTTTCTCAGAAAGCTTCTCTTTAGTTATTATGTGAGGATATTTCCTTTATTACCATGGGCCCCAATAGGCTCCCAAATATCACTTTGCAGATTCCACGAAAGAGTGTTAGCAAACTGCTTCTTGAGGCAGAGGTTGTAACTCTGTGAGATGAACTCACAGATCAGAAAGAAGTTTCTCAGAAAGCTTCTTTCACGTTTGAACGGATGAAATTTCCTTTATCAGCGTAGGCCTCAATATGATCCAAAGAAGCCCTTCTCAGATTCCTCAAAGACAGTGTTAATGGACTGCTCCACGAAACATAAGTGTAACTCTGTGAGATGAATTCACACATCACCAAGAAGTTTCTAAGAAAGCTTCTTTCTAGTTTTCATTGTGGATATTTTTGTCACTGTAATGTTCATTGCGCTATGAAGTATCTAATTGCAGATTTCCAGAAAACTGTGCTAACAAACTGATCACTGAAGAGAACGTGTAACTCTGTGAGTTGCATTCACACACGGCAATGCAGTTTCTCAGAAAGCTTCTCTTTAGTTATTATGTGAGGATATTTCCTTTATCACCATGGGCCCCAATAGGCTCCCAAATATCACTTTGCAGATTCCACGAAAAGAGTGTTAGAAACTGCTTCTTGAGGCAGAGGTTGTAACTCTGTGAGATGAACTCACAGATCAGAAAGAAGTTTCTCAGAAAGCTTCTTCACGTTTTGAACGGATAATTTCCTTTATCAGCGTAGGCCTCAATGTGATCCAAAGAAGCCCTTCTCAGATTCCTCAAAGACAGTGTTAATGGACTGCTCCACGAAACATAAGTGTAACTCTGTGAGATGAATTCACACATCACCAAGAAGTTCTAAGAAAGCTTCTTTCTAGTTTTCATTTGTGGATATTTCATTTGTCACTGTAATGTTCATTGCGCTATGAGTATCTAATTGCAGATTTCCAGAAAACTGTGCTAACAAACTGATCACAGAAGAGAAACGTGTAACTCTGTGAATTGCATTCACACATGGCAATGCAGTTTCTCAGAAAGCTTCTCTTTAGTTATTATGTGAGGATATTTCCTTTATCACCATGGGCCCCAATAGGCTCCCAAATATCACTTGCAGATTCCAAAAAGAGTGTTAGCAAACTGCTTCTTGAGGCAGAGGTTGTAACTCTGTGAGATGAACTCACAGATCAGAAAGAAGTTTCTCAGAAAGCTTCTTTCTCATTTTTATTGGAAGATGTTTCCATTGGCCCATTGTTTTCAAAGGGATCGGGAATATCTGTTCTCAGATTCCACACAATAGGCCTAGGCCACGGCCCCACGAAATACCGCTGCAACTTAGTGAGTTGAATTCACACATCACATAGCGTTTCTCAGAAAAGCTTCTTTCTTTAGTAAGACGAGGTTATTTGTGGTCTTGGAGCGCCACCGTGTGTCCTATTGCAGATTCTGCGAAAATTCTGCTAGCGAGTTTCTCAGTGGAAACAATGATGGACATCTGTGGGCTGAATTCACCCACAACAAAGAAGTTTTTGAGAAGCCTTCTCTGCAGGTTTCTCTGAGGATAGTTCCTTATTCAGCATGCGATTCAACGATATCCAAGACATCACATCTGAGATTCCTCAAAATGAGTGCTAGGAAACTCCCCGAGAACGGGTGATAGAAACACTGTGAAATGAATTCACATATCACAAAGCAGTTTCTCACAAAGCTTGGTTCCGCTTTCTCTTGAAGGATATTTCCTTTCTCCTTCTATTCTTCAAAGCTATCTGAAATATCACTTCTCAGAATCCACGGAAACAGTCCAAAGAAACGGCTCAAAGAACACTGGCGTAAGTCTGTGAGTTGCATTCACACATGGCAATGCAGTTTCTCAGAAAGCTTCTCTTTAGTTATTATGTGAGGATATTTCCTTTATTACCATGGGCCCCAATAGGCTCCCAAATATCACTTTGCAGATTCCACGAAAAGAGTGTTAGCAAACTGCTTCTTGGCAGAGGTTGTAATCTGTGAGATGAACTCACAGATCAGAAAGAAGTTTCTCAGAAAGCTTCTTTCACGTTTTGAACGGATGAAATTTCCTTTATCAGCGTAGGCCTCAATATGATCCAAAGAAGCCCTTCTCAGATTCCTCAAAGACAGTGTTAATGGACTGCTCCACGAAACATAAGTGTAACTCTGTGAGATGAATTCACACATCACCAAGAAGTTTCTAAGAAAGCTTCTTTCTAGTTTTCATTGTGGACATTTCATTTGTCACTGTTATGTTCATTGCGCTATGAAGTATCTAATTGCAGATTTCCAGAAAACTGTGCTAACAAACTGATTCACTGAAGAGAAACGTGTAACTCTGTGAGTTGCATTCACACATGGCAATGCAGTTTCTCGAAAGCTTCTCTTAGTTATTATGTGAGGATATTTCCTTTATCACCCATGGGCCCCAATAGGCTCCCAAATATCACTTTGCAGATTCCACGAAAGAGTGTTAGCAAACTGCTTCTTGAGGCAGAGGTTGGTTGGTAACTCTGTGAGATGAACTCACAGATCAGAAAGAAGTTTCTCAGAAAGCTTCTTTCACGGTTTTTTGAACGGATGAAATTTCCTTTATCAGCGTAGGCCTCAATGTACCAAAGACAGCCCTTCTCAGATTCCTCAAAGACAGTTGTAATGGACTGCTCCACGAAACATAAGTGTATACCTGTGAGATGAATTTCACACATCACCAAGAAGTTTCTAAGAAAAGCTTCTTTCTAGTTTTCATCTCTGGATATTTCCTTTGTCACTGTAATGTTCATTGCGCTATGAAGTATCTAATTGCGATTTCCAGAAAACTGTGCTAACAAAACTGATCACTGAAGAGAAACGTGTAACTCTGTGGGTTGCATTCACACTTGGCAATGCAGTTTCTCAAAGGCTTCTCTTTAGTTATTATGTGAGGATATTTCCTTTATTACCATGGCCCCAATAGGTCCCAAATATCACTTTGCAGATTCCACGAAAAGAGGTTAGCAAAACTGCTTTTGAGGCAGAGGTTGTAACTCTGTGGCCTACGCTGATAAAGGAATTTTCATCCGTTCAAACGTGAAAGAAGCTTTCTGAGAAACTTCTTTCTGATCTGTGAGTTC
>NW_022141727.1:0-21986 GCF_007565055.1 Rhinopithecus roxellana | reverse complement strand
TGGCCCCAGTAGGCTCCCAATATCACTTTGCAGATTCCAAGAAAAGAGTTTTAGCAAACTGCTTCTTGAGGCAGAGGTTGTAACTCTGTGAGATGAACTCACGATCAGAAAGAAGTTTCTCAGAAACTTTCTTTCACGTTTTGAACGGATGAAATTTTTTATCAGCGCGGCCTCAATGTGATCCAAAGAAGCCCTTCTCAGATTCCTCAAAGACAGTGTTAATGGACTGCTCCATGAAACATAAGTTAACTCTGTGAGATGAATTCACACATCACCAAGAAGTTTCTAAGAAAGCTTCTTTCTAATTTTCATCTGTGGATATTTCCTTTGTCACTGTAATGTTCATTGCGCTATGAAGTATCTAATTGCAGATTTCCGAAAACTGTGCTAACAAACTGATCACTGAAGGGAAACGTGTAACTCGCTGAGTGCATTCACACATGGCAATGCAGTTTCCAGAAAGCTTCTCTTTAGTTATTATGTGAGGATATTTCCTTTATCACCATGGCCCCATAGGCTCCCAAATATCACTTTGCAGATTCACGAAAGAGGTTAGCAACTGCTTCTTGAGGCAGAGGTTGTAACTCTGTGAGATGAATCACATCAGAAAGAAGTTTCTCAGAAAGCTTCTTTCACGTTTTGAACGGATGAAATTTCCTTTATCAGCGCAGGCCTCAATGTGATCCAAAGAAGCCCTTCTCAGTTTCCTCAAAGACAGTGTTAATGGACTGCTCCACGAAACATAAGTGTAACCCTGTGAGATGAATTCAGACCGTACCAAGAAGTTTCTAAGAAAGCTTCTTTCTAGTTTTCATCTGTGGATATTTCCTTTGTCACTGTAAGGTTCTTTGCGCTATGAAGTATCTAATTGCAGATTTCCAGAAAACTGTGCTAACAAACTGATCACTGAAGAGAAACGTGTAACTCTGTGAGTTGCATTCACACATGGCAATGCAGTTTCTCAGAAAGCTTCTCTTTAGTTATTATGAGGATATCCTTTATCACCATGGGCCCCAATAGGCTCCCAAATATCACTTTGCAGATTCCACGAAAAGAGTGTTTAGCAAACTGCTTCTGGAGGCAGAGGTTGTAACTCTGTGAGATGAACTCACAGATCAGAAAGAAGTTTCTCAGAAAGCTTCTTTCACGTTTTGAACGGATGAAATTTCCTTTATCAGCGTAGGCCTCAATGTGATCCAAAGAAGCCCTTGTCAGATTCCTCAAAGACAGTGTTAATGGACTGCTCCACGAAACATAAGTGTAACTCTTGGAGATGAATTCACACATCACCAAGAAGTTTCTAAGAAAGCTTCTTTCTAGTTTTCATCTGTGGATAGTTCCTTTGTCACTGTAATGTTCTTGCGCTATGAAGTATCTAATTGCAGATTTCCAGAAAACTGTTGCTAACAAACTGATCACTGAAGAGAAACGTGTAACTCTGTGAGTGCATTCACACATGGCAATGCAGTTTCTCAGAAAGCTTCTCTTTAGTTATTATGTGAGGATATTTCCTTTATCACCATGGGCCCCAATAGGCTCCCAAATATCACTTTGCAGATTCCACGAAAAGAGTGTTAGCAAACTGCTTCTTGAGGCAGAGGTTGTAACTCTGTGAGATGAATCACAGATCAGAAAGAAGTTTCTCAGAAAGCTTCTTTCACGTTTTGAACGGATGAAATTTCCTTTATCAGCGTAGTGCCTCAATGTGATCCAAAGAAGCCCTTCTCAGATTCCTCAAAGACAGTGTTAATGGACTGCTCCACGAAACATAAGTTAACTCGTGGAGATGAATTCACACATCACCAAGAAGTTTCATAAAGAAAGCTTCTTTCTAGTTTTCATCTGTGGATATTCCTTTGTCACTGTAATGTTCATTGCGCTAGTGAAGTATCTAATTGCAGATTTCCAGAAAACTGTGCTAAACAAACTGATCACTGAAGAGAACGTGTAACTCTGTGAGTTGCATTCACACTTGGCAATGCAGTTTCTCAGAAAGCTTCTCTTTAGTTATTATGTGAGGATATTTCCTTTATCACCAGGGGCCCCAATAGGCTCCCAAATATCACTTTGCAGATTCCACGAAAAGAGTGTTAGCAAACTGCTTCTTGAGGCAGAGGTTGTAACTCTGTGAGATGAACTCACAGATCAGAAAGAAGTTTCTCAGAAAGCTTCTTTCACGTTTTGAACGGATGAAATTTCCTTTATCAGCGTAGGCCTCAATGTGATCCAAAGAAGCCCTTCTCAGATTCCTCAAAGACAGTGTTAATGGACTGCTCCACGAAACATAAGTGTAACTCTGTGAGATGAATTCACACATCACCAAGAAGTTTCTAAGAAAGCTTCTTCTAGTTTTCATCTGTGGATATTTCCTTGTCACTGTAATGTTCATTGCGCTGTGAAGTATCTAATTGCAGATTTCCAGAAAACTGTGCTAACAAACTGATCACTGAAGAGAAACGTGTAACTCTGTGAGTTGCATTCACACTTGGCAATGCAGTTTCTCAGAAAGCTTCTCTTTATTTATTATGTGAGGATATTTCCTTTATCACCATGGGCCCCAATAGGCTCCCAAATATCACTTTGCAGATTCCACGAAAAGAGTGTTAGCAAACTGCTTCTTGAGGCAGAGGTTGTAACTCTGTGAGATGAACTCACAGATCAGAAAGAAGTTTCTCAGAAAGCTTCTTTCACGTTTTGAACGGATGAAATTTCCTTTATCAGCGTAGGCCTCAATGTGATCCAAAGAACCCCTTCTCAGATTCCTCAAAGACAGTGTTAATGGACTGCTCCACGAAACATAAGTGTAACTCTGTGAGATGAATTCACACATCACCAAGAAGTTTCTAAGAAAGCTTCTTCTAGTTTTCATCTGTGGATATTTCCTTTGTCACTGTAATGTTCATTGCGCTATGAAGTATCTAATTGCAGATTTCCAGAAAACTGTGCTACAAAACTGATCACTGAAGAGAAACGTGAACTCTGTTGAGTTGCATTCACACTTGGCAATGCAGTTCTCAGAAAGCTTTCTCTTTAGTTATTATGTGAGGATATTTCCTTTATCACCATGGGCCCCAATAGGCTCCCAAATATCAATTTGCAGATTCCACGAAAGAGTGTTAGCAAACTGCTTCTTGAGGCAGAGGTTGTAACCCCTCTGTAGAGATGACTCACAGATCAGAAAGAAGTTTCTCAGAAAGCTTTCTTCACGTTTTGAACGGATGAAATTTCCTTTATCAGCGTAGGCCTCACTGTGATCCAAAGAAGCCCTTCTCAGATTCCTCCAAGACCGTGTTAATGGACTGCTCCACGAAACATAAGTGTAACTCTGTGAGATGAATTCACACATCACCAAGAAGTTTCTAAGAAAGCTTCTTTCTAGTTTTCATCTGTGGATATTTCCTTGTCACTGTATGTTCATTGCGCTATGAAGTATCTAATTGCAGATTTCCAGAAAACTGTGCTAACAAACTGATCACTGAAGAGAAACGTGTAACTCTGTGAGTTGCATTCACACATGGCAATGCAGTTTCTCAGAAAGCTTCTCTTTAGTTATTATGTGAGGATATTTCCTTTATCACCATGGGCCCCAATAGGCTCCCAAATATCACTTTGCAGATTACACGAAAAGAGTGTTAGCAAACTGCTTCTTGAGGCAGAGGTTGTAACTCTGTGAGATGAACTCACAGATCAGAAAGAAGTTTCTCAGAAATCTTCTTTCACGTTTTGAACGGATGAAATTTCCTTTATCAGCGTAGGCCTCAATGTGATCCAAAGAAGCCCTTCTCAGATTCCTCAAAGACAGTGTTAATGGACTGCTCCATGAAACATAAGTGTAACTCTGTGAGACGAATTCACACATCACCAAGAAGTTTCTAAGAAAGCTTCTTTCTAGTTTTCATCTGTGGATATTTCCTTTGTCACTGTAATGTTCATTGCGCTATGAAGTATCTAATTGCAGATTTCCAGAAAATTGTGCTAACAAACTGATCACTGAAGGGAAACGTGTAACTCTGTGAGTTGCATTCACACATGGCAATGCAGTTTCTCAGAAAGCTTCTCTTTAGTTATTATGTGAGGATATTTCCTTTATCACCATGGGCCCCAGTAGGCTCCCAAATATCACTTTGCAGATTCCAAGAAAAGAGTGTTAGCAAACTGCTTCTTGAGGCAGAGGTTGTAACTCTGTGAGATGAACTCACCGATCAGAAAGAAGTTTCTCAGAAACTTTCTTTCACGTTTTGAACGGATGAAATTTTCTTTATCAGCGTAGGCCTCAATGTGATCCAAAGAAGCCCTTCTCAGATTCCTCAAAGACAGTGTTAATGGACTGCTCCATGAAACATAAGTGTAACTCTGTGAGATGAATTCACACATCACCAAGAAGTTTCTAAGAAAGCTTCTTTCTAGTTTTCATCTGTGGATATTTCCTTTGTCACTGTAATGTTCATTGCGCTATGAAGTATCTAATTGCAGATTTCCAGAAAACTGTGCTAACAAACTGATCACTGAAGGGAAACGTGTAACTCTGTGAGTTGCATTCACACATGGCAATGCAGTTTCTCAGAAAGCTTCTCTTTAGTTATTATGTGAGGATATTTCCTTTATCACCATGGGCCCCAATAGGCTCCCAAATATCACTTTGCAGATTCCACGAAAAGAGTGTTAGCAAACTGCTTCTTGAGGCAGAGGTTGTAACTCTGTGAGATGAACTCACAGATCAGAAAGAAGTTTCTCAGAAAGCTTCTTTCACGTTTTGAACGGATGAAATTTCCTTTATCAGCGTAGGCCTCAATGTGATCCAAAGAAGCCCTTCTCAGATTCCTCAAAGACAGTGTTAATGGACTGCTCCACGAAACATAAGTGTAACTCTGTGAGATGAATTCACACATCACCAAGAAGTTTCTAAGAAAGCTTCTTTCTAGTTTTCATCTGTGGATATTTCCTTTGTCACTGTAATGTTCATTGCGCTATGAAGTATCTAATTGCAGATTTCCAGAAAACTGTGCTAACAAACTGATCACTGAAGAGAAACGTGTAACTCTGTGAGTTGCATTCACACATGGCAATGCAGTTTCTCAGAAAGCTTCTCTTTAGTTATTATGTGAGGATATTTCCTTTATCACCATGGGCCCCAATAGGCTCCCAAATATCACTTTGCAGATTCCACGAAAAGAGTGTTAGCAAACTGCTTCTTGAGGCAGAGGTTGTAACTCTGTGAGATGAACTCACAGATCAGAAAGAAGTTTCTCAGAAAGCTTCTTTCACGTTTTGAACGGATGAAATTTTCCTTTATCAGCGTAGGCCTCAATGTGATCCAAAGAAGCCCTTCTCAGATTCCTCAAAGACAGTGTTAATGGACTGCTCCACGAAACATAAGTGTAACTCTGTGAGATGAATTCACACATCACCAAGAAGTTTCTAAGAAAGCTTCTTTCTAGTTTTCATCTGTGGATATTTCCTTTGTCACTGTAATGTTCATTGCGCTATGAAGTATCTAATTGCAGATTTCCAGAAAACTGTGCTAACAAACTGATCACTGAAGAGAAACGTGTAACTCTGTGAGTTGCATTCACACATGGCAATGCAGTTTCTCAGAAAGCTTCTCTTTAGTTATTATGTGAGGATATTTCCTTTATCACCATGGGCCCCAATAGGCTCCCAAATATCACTTTGCAGATTCCACGAAAAGAGTGTTAGCAAACTGCTTCTTGAGGCAGAGTTTGTAACTCTGTGAGATGAACTCACAGATCAGAAAGAAGTTTCTCAGAAAGCTTCTTTCACGTTTTGAACGGATGAAATTTCCTTTATCAGCGTAGGCCTCAATGTGATCCAAAGAAGCCCTTCTCAGATTCCTCAAAGACAGTGTTAATGGACTGCTCCACGAAACATAAGTGTAACTCTGTGAGACTGAATTCACACATCACCAAGAAGTTTCTAAGAAAGCTTCTTTCTAGTTTTCATCTGTGGATATTTCCTTTGTCACTGTAATGTTCATTGCGCTATGAAGTATCTAATTGCAGATTTCCAGAAAACTGTGCTAACAAACTGATCACTGAAGAGAAACGTGTAACTCTGTGAGTTGCATTCACACATGGCAATGCAGTTTCTCAGAAAGCTTCTCTTTAGTTATTATGTGAGGATATTTCCTTTATCACCATGGGCCCCAATAGGCTCTCAAATATCACTTTGCAGATTCCACGAAAAGAGTGTTAGCAAACTGCTTCTTGAGGCACAGGTTGTAACTCTGTGAGATGAACTCACAGATCAGAAAGAAGTTTCTCAGAAAGCTTCTTTCACGTTTTGAACGGATGAAATTTCCTTTATCAGCGTAGGCCTCAATGTGATCCTAAGAAGCCCTTGTCAGATTCCTCCAAGACAGTGTAAATGGATTGCTCCACGAAACATAAGTGTAACTCTGTGAGATGAATTCACACATCACCAAGAAGTTTCTAAGAAAGCTTCTTTCTAGTTTTCATCTGTGGATATTTCCTTTGTCACTGTAATGTTCATTGCGCTATGAAGTATCTAATTGCAGATTTCCAGAAAACTGTGCTAACAAACTGATCACTGAAGAGAAACGTGTAACTCTGTGAGTTGCATTCACACATGGCAATGCAGTTTCTCAGAAAGCTTCTCTTTACTTATTATGTGAGGATATTTCCTTTATCACCATTGGCCCCAATAGGCTCCCAAATATCACTTTGCAGATTCCACGAAAAGAGTGTTAGCAAACTGCTTCTTGAGGCAGAGGTTGTAACTCTGTGAGATGAACTCACAGATCAGAAAGAAGTTTCTCAGAAAGCTTCTTTCACGTTTTGAACGGATGAAATTTCCTTTATCAGCGTAGGCCTCAATGTGATCCAAAGAAGCCCTTCTCAGATTCCTCAAAGACAGTGTTAATGGACTGCTCCACGAAACATAAGTGTAACTCTGTGAGATGAATTCACACATCACCAAGAAGTTTCTAAGAAAGCTTCTTTCTAGTTTTCATCTGTGGATATTTCCTTTGTCACTGTAATGTTCATTGCGCTATGAAGTATCTAATTGCAGATTTCCAGAAAACTGTGCTAACAAACTGATCACTGAAGAGAAACGTGTAACTCTGTGAGTTGCATTCACACATGGCAATGCAGTTTCTCAGAAAGCTTCTCTTTAGTTATTATGTGAGGATATTTCCTTTATCACCATGGGCCCCAATAGGCTCCCAAATATCACTTTGCAGATTCCACGAAAAGAGTGTTAGCAAACTGCTTCTTGAGGCAGAGGTTGTAACTCTGTGAGATGAACTCACAGATCAGAAAGAAGTTTCTCAGAAAGCTTCTTTCACGTTTTGAACGGATGAAATTTCCTTTATCAGCGTAGGCCTCAATGTGATCCAAAGAAGCCCTTCTCAGATTCCTCAAAGACAGTGTTAATGGACTGCTCCATGAAACATAAGTGTAACTCTGTGAGATGAATTCACACATCACCAAGAAGTTTCTAAGAAAGCTTCTTTCTAGTTTTCATCTGTGGATATTTCCTTTGTCACTGTAATGTTCATTGCGCTATGAAGTATCTAATTGCAGATTTCCAGAAAACTGTGCTAAAAAACTGATCACTGAAGAGAAACGTGTAACTCTGTGAGTTGCATTCACACATGGCAATGCAGTTTCTCAGAAAGCTTCTCTTTAGTTATTATGTGAGGATATTTCCTTTATCACCATGGGCCCCAATAGGCTCCCAATATCACTTTGCAGATTCCACGAAAAGAGTGTTAGCAAACTGCTTCTTGAGGCAGAGGTTGTAACTCTGAGAGATGAACTCACAGATCAGAAAGAAGTTTTCTCAGAAAGCTTCTTTCACGTTTTGAACGGATGAAATTTCCTTTATCAGCGTAGGCCTCAATGTGATCCAAAGAAGCCCTTCTCAGATTCCTCAAAGACAGTGTTAATGGACTGCTCCACGAAACATAAGTGTAACTCTGTGAGATGAATTCACACATCACCAAGAAGTTTCTAAGAAAGCTTCTTTCTAGTTTTCATCTGTGGATATTTCCTTTGTCACTGTAATGTTCATTGCGCTATGAAGTATCTAATTGCAGATTTCCAGAAAACTGTGCTAACAAACTGATCACTGAAGAGAAACGTGTAACTCTGTGAGTTGCATTCACACTGGCAATGCAGTTTCTCAGAAAGCTTCTCTTTAGTTATTATGTGAGGATATTTCCTTTATCACCATGGGCCCCAATAGGCTCCCAAATATCACTTTGCAGATTCCACGAAAAGAGTGTTAGCAAACTGCTTCTTGAGGCAGAGGTTGTAACTCTGTGAGATGAACTCACAGATCAGAAAGAAGTTTCTCAGAAAGCTTCTTTCACGTTTTGAACGGATGAAATTTCCTTTATCAGCGTAGGCCTCAATGTGATCCAAAGAAGCCCTTCTCAGATTCCTCAAAGACAGTGTTAATGGACTGCTCCACGAAACATAAGTGTAACTCTGTGAGATGAATTCACACATCACCAAGAAGTTTCTAAGAAAGCTTCTTTCTAGTTTTCATCTGTGGATATTTCCTTTGTCACTGTAATGTTCATTGCGCTATGAAGTATCTAATTGCAGATTTCCAGAAAACTGTGCTAACAAACTGATCACTGAAGAGAAACGTGTAACTCTGTGAGTTGCATTCACACATGGCAATGCAGTTTCTCAGAAAGCTTCTCTTTAGTTATTATGTGAGGATATTTCCTTTATCACCATGGGCCCCAATAGGCTCCCAAATATCACTTTGCAGATTCCACGAAAAGAGTGTTAGCAAACTGCTTCTTGAGGCAGAGGTTGTAACTCTGTGAGATGAACTCACAGATCAGAAAGAAGTTTCTCAGAAAGCTTCTTTCACGTTTTGAACGGATGAAATTTCCTTTATCAGCGTAGGCCTCAATGTGATCCAAAGAAGCCCTTCTCAGATTCCTCAAAGACAGTGTTAATGGACTGCTCCACGAAACATAAGTGTAACTCTGTGAGATGAATTCACACATCACCAAGAAGTTTCTAAGAAAGCTTCTTTCTAGTTTTCATCTGTGGATATTTCCTTTGTCACTGTAATGTTCATTGCGCTATGAAGTATCTAATTGCAGATTTCCAGAAAACTGTGCTAACAAACTGATCACTGAAGAGAAACGTGTAACTCTGTGAGTTGCATTCACACATGGCAATGCAGTTTCTCAGAAAGCTTCTCTTTAGTTATTATGTGAGGATATTTCCTTTATCACCATGGGCCCCAATAGGCTCCCAAATATCACTTTGCAGATTCCACGAAAAGAGTGTTAGCAAACTGCTTCTTGAGGCAGAGGTTGTAACTCTGTGAGATGAACTCACAGATCAGAAAGAAGTTTCTCAGAAAGCTTCTTTCACGTTTTGAACGGATGAAATTTCCTTTATCAGCGAAGGCCTCAATGTGATCCAAAGAAGCCCTTCTCAGATTCCTCAAAGACAGTGTTAATGGACTGCTCCACGAAACATAAGTGTAACTCTGTGAGATGAATTCACACATCACCAAGAAGTTTCTAAGAAAGCTTCTTTCTAGTTTTCATCTGTGGATATTTCCTTTGTCACTGTAATGTTCATTGCGCTATGAAGTATCTAATTGCAGATTTCCAGAAAACTGTGCTAACAAACTGATCACTGAAGAGAAACGTGTAACTCTGTGAGTTGCATTCACACATGGCAATGCAGTTTCTCAGAAAGCTTCTCTTTAGTTATTATGTGAGGATATTTCCTTTATCACCATGGGCCCCAATAGGCTCCCAAATATCACTTTGCAGATTCCACGAAAAGAGTGTTAGCAACTGCTTCTTGAGGCAGAGGTTGTAACTCTGTGAGATGAACTCACAGATCAGAAAGAAGTTTCTCAGAAAGCTTCTTTCACGTTTTGAACGGATGAAATTTCCTTTATCAGCGTAGGCCTCAATGTGATCCAAAGAAGCCCTTCTCAGATTCCTCAAAGACAGTGTTAATGGACTGCTCCACGAAACATAAGTGTAACTCTGTGAGATGAATTCACACATCACCAAGAAGTTTCTAAGAAAGCTTCTTTCTAGTTTTCATCTGTGGATATTTCCTTTGTCACTGTAATGTTCATTGCGCTATGAAGTATCTAATTGCAGATTTCCAGAAAACTGTGCTAACAAACTGATCACTGAAGAGAAACGTGTAACTCTGTGAGTTGCATTCACACATGGCAATGCAGTTTCTCAGAAAGCTTCTCTTTAGTTATTATGTGAGGATATTTCCTTTATCACCATGGGCCCCAATAGGCTCCCAAATATCACTTTGCAGATTCCACGAAAAGAGTGTTAGCAAACTGCTTCTTGAGGCAGAGGTTGTAACTCTGTGAGATGAACTCACAGATCAGAAAGAAGTTTCTCAGAAAGCTTCTTTCACGTTTTGAACGGATGAAATTTCCTTTATCAGCGTAGGCCTCAATGTGATCCAAAGAAGCCCTTCTCAGATTCCTCAAAGACAGTGTTAATGGACTGCTCCACGAAACATAAGTGTAACTCTGTGAGATGAATTCACACATCACCAAGAAGTTTCTAAGAAAGCTTCTTTCTAGTTTTCATCTGTGGATATTCCTTTGTCACTGTAATGTTCATTGCGCTATGAAGTATCTAATTGCAGATTTCCAGAAAACTGTGCTAACAAACTGATCACTGAAGAGAAACGTGTAACTCTGTGAGTTGCATTCACACATGGCAATGCAGTTTCTCAGAAAGCTTCTCTTTAGTTATTATGTGAGGATATTTCCTTTATTCACATGGGCCCCAATAGGCTCCCAAATATCACTTTGCAGATTCCACGAAAAGAGTGTTAGCAAACTGCTTCTTGAGGCAGAGGTTGTAACTCTGTGAGATGAACTCACAGATCAGAAAGAAGTTTCTCAGAAAGCTTCTTTCACGTTTTGAACGGATGAAATTTCCTTTATCAGCGTAGGCCTCAATGTGATCCAAAGAAGCCCTTCTCAGATTCCTCAAAGACAGTGTTAATGGACTGCTCCACGAAACATAAGTGTAACTCTGTGAGATGAATTCACACATCACCAAGAAGTTTCTAAGAAAGCTTCTTTCTAGTTTTCATCTGTGGATATTTCCTTTGTCACTGTAATGTTCATTGCGCTATGAAGTATCTAATTGCAGATTTCCAGAAAACTGTGCTAACAAACTGATCACTGAAGAGAAACGTGTAACTCTGTGAGTTGCATTCACACATGGCAATGCAGTTTCTCAGAAAGCTTCTCTTTAGTTATTATGTGAGGATATTTCCTTTATCACCATGGGCCCCAATAGGCTCCCAAATATCACTTTGCAGATTCCACGAAAAGAGTGTTAGCAAACTGCTTCTTGAGGCAGAGGTTGTAACTCTGTGAGATGAACTCACAGATCAGAAAGAAGTTTCTCAGAAAGCTTCTTTCACGTTTTGAACGGATGAAATTTCCTTTATCAGCGTAGGCCTCAATGTGATCCAAAGAAGCCCTTGTCAGATTCCTCAAAGACAGTGTTAATGGACTGCTCCACGAAACATAAGTGTAACTCTGTGAGATGAATTCACACATCACCAAGAAGTTTCTAAGAAAGCTTCTTTCTAGTTTTCATCTGTGGATATTTCCTTTGTCACTGTAATGTTCATTGCGCTATGAAGTATCTAATTGCAGATTTCCAGAAAACTGTGCTAACAAACTGATCACTGAAGAGAAACGTGTAACTCTGTGAGTTGCATTCACACATTGGCAATGCAGTTTCTCAGAAAGCTTCTCTTTAGTTATTATGTGAGGATATTTCCTTTATCACCATGGGCCCCAATAGGCTCCCAAATATCACTTTGCAGATTCCACGAAAAGAGTGTTAGCAAACTGCTTCTTGAGGCAGAGGTTGTAACTCTGTGAGATGAACTCACAGATCAGAAAGAAGTTTCTCAGAAAGCTTCTTTCACGTTTTGAACGGATGAAATTTCCTTTATCAGCGTAGGCCTCAATGTGATCCAAAGAAGCCCTTCTCAGATTCCTCAAAGACAGTGTTAATGGACTGCTCCACGAAACATAAGTGTAACTCTGTGAGATGAATTCACACATCACCAAGAAGTTTCTAAGAAAGCTTCTTTCTAGTTTTCATCTGTGGATATTTCCTTTGTCACTGTAATGTTCATTGCGCTGTGAAGTATCTAATTGCAGATTTCCAGAAACTGTGCTAACAAACTGATCACTGAAGAGAAACGTGTAACTCTGTGAGTTGCATTCACACTTGGCAATGCAGTTTCTCAGAAAGCTTCTCTTTAGTTATTATGTGAGGATATTTCCTTTATCACCATGGGCCCCAATAGGCTCCCAAATATCACTTTGCAAGATTCCACGAAAAGTAGTTAGCAAACTGCTTCTTGAGGCAGAGGTTGTAACTCTGTGAGATGAACTCACAGATCAGAAAGAAGTTTCTCAGAAAGCTTCTTTCACGTTTTGAACGGATGAAATTTCCTTTATCAGCGTAGCCTCAATGTGATCCAAAGAAGCCCTTGTCAGATTCCTCAAAGACAGTGTAATGGACTCTCCACGAAACATAAGTGTAACTCTGTGAGATGAATTCACACATCACCAAGAAGTTTCTAAGAAAGCTTCTTTCTAGTTTTCATCTGTGGATATTTCCTTTGTCACTGTTCGTTGCGCTATGAATTATCAAATTGTAGATTTCCAGAAAACTGTGCTAACAAACTGATCACTGAAGAGAAACCTGTAACTCTGTGAGATGCATTCACACATGGCAATGCAGTTTCTCAGAAAGCTTCTCTTTAGTTATTATGTGAGGATATTTCCTTTATCACCATGGGCCCCAATAGGTTCCCAAATATCACTTTGCAGATTACACGAAAAGAGTGTTAGCAAACTGCTTCTTGAGGCAGAGGTTGTAACTCTGAGAGATGAACTCACAGATCAGAAAGAAGTTTCTCAGAAGCTTCTTTCACGTTTTGAACGGATGAAATTTCCTTTATCAGCGTAAGCCTCAATATGATCCAAAGAAGCCCTTCTCCGATTCCTCAAAGACAGTGTTAATGGACTGCTCCACGAAACATAAGTGTAACTCTGTGAGATGAATTCACACATCACCAAGAAGTTTCTAAGAAAGCTTCCTTCTAGTTTTCATCTGTGGATATTTCCTTTGTCACTGTAATGTTCATTGCGCTATGAAGTATCTAATTGCAGATTTCCAGAAAACTGTGCTAACAAACTGATCACTGAAGAGAAACGTGTAACTCTGTGAGTTGCATTCACACATGGCAATGCAGTTTCTCAGAAAGCTTCTCTTTAGTTATTATGTGAGGATTTCCTTTATCACCATGGGCCCCAATAGGCTCCCAAATATCACTTTGCAGATTCCACGAAAAGAGTGTTAGCAAACTGCTTCTTGAGGCAGAGGTTGTATCTCTGTGAGATAACTCACAGATCAGAAAGAAGTTTCTCAGAAAGCTTCTTTCACGTTTTGAACGGATGAAATTTCCTTTATCAGCGTAGGCCTCAATGTGATCCAAAGAAGCCCTCTCAGATTCTCAAAGACAGTGTTAATGGATCTCCACGAAACATAAGTGTAACTCTGTGAGATGAATTCCACATCACCAAGAAGTTTCTAAGAAAGCTTCTTCTAGTTTTCATCTGTGGATATTTCCTTTGTCAGTACTGTCGTTGCGCTATGAATTCTAATTGCAGATTTCCAGAAAACTGTGCTAACAAACTGATCACTGAAGAGAAACTGTAACTCTGTGAGTTGCATTCACACATGGCAATGCAGTTTCTCAGAAAGCTTCTCTTTAGTTATTATGTGAGGATATTTCCTTTATCACCATGGGCCCCAATAGGCTCCCAAATATCACTTTGCAGATTCCACGAAAAGAGTGTTAGCAAACTGCTTCTTGAGGCAGAGGTTGTAACAACGTGAAGAATTTTTCCTGAAAACTTCTGTGCTGAGCTGTGAGGTCAGCTCACAAGGTAACAACCGCGGCCGTCAGAAGCAATTTGCTAACACGCTTTTTCGTGATCTGCAAAGTGATTATTTGGGAGGCCTGAGTGGGGCCCATGGTGAATAAGGATATCCTCACATAATACTAAGAGAAGCGTTCGGAAAACTGCAATCCGCCAAGTGTGGAATGCAACTTCAACAGAGTTACACGTTTCCCTTCATGATCAGGTTGTTAGCACGTTTTTCTGAATCTGCAATGAGAGACTTCATAGCGCAATGAACATTACGTGACAAAGGAGAATATCCACAGATGAAAAATAGAAGAGCTTTCGTAGAAACTTCTTGGTGAGGGGTGAATTCATCTCACAGTGACACTTATTGTTTCGTGGAGCAATCCAAGTAACACTGTCTTTGAGGAATCTGAGAAGGGCTTCTTTGGATCACATGGAGGCCTACCTGATAAAGGAATTTTCTCCGTTCAAAACGTGAAAGAAGCTTTCTGAGAAACTTTCTTTCTAGATCTGGAGTGTTCTCACAGAGTTACAACCTACTGCCTCAAGAAGCAGTTTTGCTAACACTCTTTTTCTTGGAGTCCGCAAGTGATATTTTGGGAGCCTATTGGGGCCCATGTTGATAAAGGAAATATCCTCACATAAGAAATAACGAAAGCTTTCTGAGAAACTGCATTGCCAAGTGTGATGCAACTCACAGAGTTACAGACACGTTCTCTGCTGATCAGTTTGTTAGCAAGTTTTCTGGAAATATGCAATTAGACACTTTCATAAGCAAGAACCTTACATACAAAGGAATAGCCACAGATGAAAAATAGAAAGAAGCTTTCTTAGAAACTCTTGGTGAATGTGGTGAATTCATCTCACAGAGTGTACACTATGTTTCGGGACATCCATTAACACGGTCGTTTGAGGAATCTGAGAAAGAACGGGGCTTCTTTGGATCACATGAGGCTACGCGGATAAAGTAAATTTTCATCCGTTCAAACGTGAAGAAAGCTTTCTGAGCAACTTCTTCCTGAGCTGTGAGTTATCTCACAAGTGACAACACCTCGGCCTCAAGAAGCATGGCTACACTCTTTTCCGTGGAATCTGCAAAGTGATGGTGGGAGCCGACTGGGCCCATGGTGATAAAGGAATATCCTCACATAATAACTAAAGAGAAGCTTTATGAGAAACTGGCATTGGCCAAGTGGTGATGCAACTCACAGAGTTACACGTTTCTCTTCAGGGATCAGTTTGTTAGGCACAGGTTTGTCTGGAAATCTTGCAATTAATTACTTCATAGCGCAATGAACATTACAGTGACAAAGGAAATATACAGAGCGAAAACTAGAAAGAAGCTTTCCTTAGAAACAGTCTTGGTGGGTGTGAAATTCATCTCACAGAGTTACACTTAATGTGTCGTGGGAGCAGTCCATTACACTGTCTTTGAGGATCGGAGAAGGGCTTCTTTGGATCACTTTGATGCCTACCGCGGATAAAGGAAATTTCATCACGTTCAAAACCGTGGAAAAGAAGCTTTCTAGAGAAACTATCTATTCTGATCTGTGAGTTAATCTCAACAGAGTTACACTCTGCCCTCAAGAAGCAGTTTGATAACCATCGTTTTCGTGGAATCTTGCCCAAAGTGATATTTGGGGAGCCTATTGGGGCCATGTTGATAAACGGAAATATTTCCGCACAGAAGAACTAAAGAAAGCTCTGAGAAACTGAATGCCAAGTGTGAATGCAACGCACAGAGTTTACACGTTTCTTCTTCAGTGATCAGTTGTTAGCACAGTTGTTTCGGAAACCTGCAATGAGATACTGCATAGCGCAGTGAAAATTACAGTGACAAAGGAAAGATCCGCAGATGAAAACTAGAAAGAAGCTGTCTTAGAAACGTCTTGTGGTTTGGGGTGAATTCAGCTCACAGAGTTACACTTATGTTTCGTGGAGCAGTCCATTAACACGGTCGTTGAGGAATCTGAAGAAGGGCCTTCTTTGGATCACAGGGGGCCTTACGCTGATAAGGAAATTTCATCCGTTCAAAAACGTGGAAAGAAGCTTTTCTGAGAACTTCTTTCGGAGCGGTGAGGTCATCTCACAGAGTTAAAACCTTCGGCCTCAAGAGCAGTTTTGCTAACAACTCTTTCGTGGAATCTTGCAAGTGATATTTGGGAGCCTATTGGGGCCCAGTGGTGAAAAGGAAATATCCTCCACTAAGAACTAAAGAGAACGTTTCCTGAAAACTGCATTGCCAGTGTGAATGGCAACGCACGAGTTACACGTTGCTCTTCAGTGATCAGTTTGGTGGGTTTAGCACAGTTTTCTTTTTGAGGATTCTGGAAATCTGCATGAGAACTTCATAGCGCAATGAACATACAGTGACAAGGAATATCCAAAGATAAAACTAGAAAGAGCTTTTCTTAGAAAACTTCTTGGTGAGGTGAATTCAGCTCACAGATTGAATAAAAAGAAAAAACACTTATGTGTCGGGAGGCAGTCCATTAACACTGTCCTTTGCGGAAATCTGAGAGGCTTCTTTGGATCACATTTGAGGCCTAAGCTTGATACAGGAATTTCACATTTCCTTCAAAACGAGAAAGAAGCTTTCTGAGCAACTTCTTGCTGATCTGTGAGTTCTCTCACAGAGTTAACAACCTCTGCCAACCTCAAGAGCCAGTGTTTGCCTAACAATCTGTCGTGGAATCTGCAAAAGTGATATTTTTGGGAGCCTATTGGGGCCCATGGTGGATAAAGGAATATCCTCACATATAACGAAAGAGAAACTTTCCTGAGAAACTCATTGCCAAGTTGAATGGCAACATCCACAGATTGACATACAGAATAACACGTTTCTCGTCGTGATCAGTTTTTTTGTTAGCAAACAGTTTTCTGGAAATCGGCAATGAGATACTTCATAGCGCATGAAACATTACAGTGACAAAGGAAATAGCCAGAGATGAAAAACTAGAAAGAAGCTTTCTTAAGAAAACTTCTTGGTGATGTGTGAATTCATCTCACAGAGTTCACGTAGGTTCTGGGACAGTCCATTAACACGGTCTTTGAGAATCTAGAAAGGCTTCATTTGGATCACATTGAGGCCTACGCTGATAAAGGAAATTGTCATACCGTTCAAAACGTGAAAAAGCTTTCTGAGAACTGCTTTCTGGAACTCTGTGAGTTCAGCTCACAGAGTGTACAACCTCCTGGCCTCAAGAAGAAGTTTGCTAACACTCTTTTCTTGAATGGAAAGGAGACCGAAAGTGATATTTGGGAGCCCTATTGGGCCCATGTTGATAAAGGAATTCCTCACAGAATACGAAAGAGAAGCTTTCCTGAAAACTGCAATTGCCAATGTGATGCAACTCACAAGTTTTACACGATTTTTTTTTTTTTTTTTTTTTTTTTTTTTTGTTTTTTTGTTTTTTGTTTTTTTTTTTTTTTTTTTTTTTTTTTTTTTTTTTTTTATTTCTCCTTCAGTGATAGTTTGTTAGCACAGTTTTTCTGGATATATGCAAGGAGATACTTCATAGCGCAATGACCATATTACAGTGACAAAGGAAATAATTCCACAGATGAAAACTAGAAAAGAAGCTTTCTTAGGAAACTTCTTGGTGATGTGTGAATTCATCTCACAGAGTTAAACTGTATGTTCGTGGAAGCGGCCCCATTAACACGGTCTTTGAGGAATCTGAGAAAGGGCTCTTTGGATTCACGGGAGCCTACGCTGATAAAGGAAATTTCAATCCGTTCAAAACGTGAAAGAAGCTTTCCTGAGAAACGTCTTTCTGATCTGTGAGTTCAATCTCACATAAAGAAAGCTTTTACAACCGCTGCCTCAAGAGCATTTGCTAACCACTCTTTCGGGGAATCTGCCAAGTGATATTTGTGGAGCCTATTGGGGCCCTGGTGAATAAAGGAAAATATCCTCACTAATACCTAAAAGGAGCTGTCTGAGAAACTGCATTGCCAAGTGGTAATGCAACTCACAGAGTTACACGGTTTTCTCTTCAGTATCAGTTTGTTACACAGTTTTCCTGAATCTGCAATGAGATACTTCATAGCGCAATGGAAACATTACAGTGAAAAAGGAAATAATCCACAATGAAAAGCGAGAAAGAGCTTTCTTAGAAACTTCTTGGTGATGTGTGGAATTCATCTCACAGAGTTACACTATGTTTCGTGGAGCAGTCCATTAACACTGTCGGGGAGGAGCGGAAGAAGGGCGGCGGGGGAGCCACAGGGAGGCCGAACGCGGAGAAAGGAAAGGGCAAGCCGTTCAAACGTGAAAGAGCTTGCGGAGGAACTGTCGAGCTGATCTGTGAGTTCATCTCAGCAGAGTTACAAACCTCTGACTCAGAAGCAGGTGGCTAACACGCTTGTCGTGGAATCGGCAAAGTGGATATGTTGGGAGCCTAGTGGGGCCCATGGTGATAAAGGAAAGATCCCGCACATAATAATAAAGAAAGCTTTTGAGAAACTGCAATTGGCCAAGTGTGAATGCAAACTCACAGAGTTACACGTTCTCTTCAGTTGAATCAGTTTGTTAGCACAGTTTTCCTGAAATCTGCAATGAGAATACTTCATAGCCGCAATGAAACATTCCAGTGACAAGGAAATATCAACAGATGAAAACTAGAAAGAAGCTTAATTATAAAAACTTCCGGGTGGTTGTGTGAATTCAATCTCACGAGTTTCACTTAATAGTTTTCGTGGGAGCGTCATTAACAATGTCGTTTGGAGGAATATGAGAAGGCTTCTTTGGGATCACATTGAGGCCTACGCTGAGAAGGAAAACTTCAAAAGCCGTTCAAAACGGGAAAAGAAGCTTTTCTGAGAAACTTTCTTTTCCTGTCTCTGAGTTCATCTCACAGAGTTACAACCTCTGCCTCAAGAAGCAGTGTTGCTAACACTCGGGTCGTGAGTGGCGTGGAATCTGCAAAAGTGGATATTTGGAGCCTATTGGGGCCCATGTGATAAAGGAAATATCCTCAATAATACTAAAGAGAACGTTCGGAGAAACTGCATTGCCAGTGTGAATGAACTCACAGAGTTACACGTTTCTCTTAAGGATCATTTTGTTAGCACAGTGTTTCATGGAATCTTCAATGAGATACTTCATAGCGCATGAACATTACAGTGACAAAGGAAATATCCACAGATGAAAACTAAAAAAAGCTTCTGAGAACTTCTTGGTGTTGTGTGAATTCATCTCACAGAGTGACACTTATGTGTTTTCGTGGGAGCAAGTCCATTACACTGGTCTTTTGAGGAATCTGAGAAGGGCGTCTTTGGGATCACTTGAGGCCTACGCTGATAAGGAAATTCATCCGTTCAAAACTGAAAGAAGCTTTTCTGAGAAACTTCTTCTGATCTGTGAAGTTCATCCACAGAGTTTACACCTCTGCCCGCAAGAAGCAGTTTGCTAACACTCTTTTCGTGGAATCTGCAAAGTGATATTTGGGGAGCCCTATTGGGGCCCATGGTTGATAAAGGAAATATCCTCAATAATAACTAAAGAGAAGCTTTCTGAGAACTGCATTGCCAAGTGTGAATGCAACTCAAAGAGGTAAACGTTTCTCTTCAGTGATCAGTTTGTTTAGCACAGTTGCTGAAATCTGCAATTAGATACTTTCATAGCGAAATGAACATTACGTGACAAAGGAAATATCCACAGAGGAAAACTAGAAAAGAGCGTTTCTTAAGAAACTTCTGGTGATGGTGTGATTCATCTCACCAGAGTTACAATTATTTTCGTGGAGCAGTCCCATTAACACTGTCCTTTTGAGGAATCTGAAGAAGGCTTCCCTTTGATTCCACATTGAAGGCCATACGCTGATAAAGGAAATTTCATCCGTTCAAAACGTGAAAGAAGCTTTCGAGAAACTTCTTCTGAGCTTGGAGTTCATCTCACAGAGTTCAACCTCTTGCCAAGATCAAGAAGCAGTTTTTGGCTAACCTCTTTTCGTGGAATCTGCAAAGTGTTTTGGGAGCCTATTGGGCCCATGGTGATAAAGGAAATATCCGCACATAAAAACTAAAGAAGAAGCTTGCTCTGAGAAACTGCATTGCCAGTGTGAATGCAACTCACAGAGTTAAACGTTCTCTTCAGTGATCAGTTTGTTAGCACAGGGTTTTCTGGAAATCTGCAATGAGGAAATACTTCATAGCGGCATGACATTACAGTGACAAAGGAAATATCCACATATGAAAACTAGAAATAAGCTTTCTTAGAAACTTCTATGGTGTTGTGTGAATTCATCTCACAGAGTTTCACTTATTTTTCGTGAAGCAGTCCCATGAACACTGTCTTTTGAGGAATCTGAGAAGGGCTTACTTTGGATCACATTGAGGCCTACGCTGAGAAAGGAAAATTTCATACCGTTCAAACGTTAAAGAAGCTTTCGAGAAAACTTATTGTCTGATCTGTGAGTTCCGCTCAGAGTTACAACGCTGCTCAAGAAGCAGTTTTGCTAACACTCTTTTCGGGGAAGCTGCAAAGTGAGTGTTAGAGCCTTTGGGGCCCATGGGGATAAAGAAATATCCTCACATATAACTAAAGAGAAGCTTTCTGAGAAACTGCATTGCCAGTGTGAATCGCAACTCACAGAGTTACATACACGTTTTCTCTTCATGAGCAGTTTGTTAGCAACAGTTTTCTGGAAATCTGCCCCAATGAGATACTTCATAGCGCAATGAACATTACAGTGACAAAGGAAATATCCACAGATGAAAACGAGAAGAAGGTTTCTTAGAAACTTCCGTGGTGAGGTGTGAATTCATCCTCACAGAGTTACTTATGTTTTTTCGTGGAGCATCCATTAACACGGGTACCCTTGGAGGAACCTGAGAAGGGCTTCCTTTTGGATCACAATTGAGGCCTACGCTGATAAAGGAAATTTCATCCGTTCAAACGTGAAAGAAGCCTTTCTGAAACTGCTTTCTGATCTGTGAGTTTCATCGCACAGAGTACAACCTCCGCGCAAGAAAGCATTTGCTAACACTCTTTCGTGGAATCTTGCAAAGTTGATATTTGGGAGCATATGTGGGGCCCATGGGGATAAAGGAAATATCCGCACATAAGAACTAAGAGAAGCTTTCTGAGAACTGCATTGCCAAGTGTGAATGCAACTCACAGAGTTACACCACGTTTCTCTTCAGTGAATCAGTTTGTTAGCACATTTTTCTGAAAGCTGCCAATGAGATTACTTCATAGCGCATGAACATTACGTGACAGAAAGTATCCACAGATGAAACTAGAAGAAGCTTTATTAGAAATCTCTGGTGATGTGGAATTCATCTACAGAGTGACACTTATGTTGCGTGGAGCAGTCCATTAACACTGTCCGGTGAGGAATCTGAGAAGGGGCTGCGTTGGATCACATTGAGGCCTACGCTGATAAAGGAAATTTCATCCGTTCAAAACGTAAAGAAGCTTTTCTGAGAAACGTCTATCTGATCTGTGAGGTCATCTCACAGAGTTACAACCGCTTGCCTCAAGAAGCCAGTTTTGCTAACACTCTTTTCGGAATCCTGCAAAGTATATTTGGGAGCCTATTGGGGCCCCATGGTGGATAAAGGAAATATCTCACATAATAATAAAGAGAAGCTTTCTGAGAAACTGCATTGCAAGTGTGGAATGCACTCACAGAAAGTTACACGGTTCTCTTCAGTTGATCAGTTTGGGTTAGCACGTTTTGCTGGCAGTTTTTCTGGAAAGCTGCAATGAGAATAACTTCATAGCGCAATGAACTTACAGTGACAAAGGAAATATCGCACAATGAAAACAAAGAAGCTTAATTAGAAACTTCCTGGTGTTTGTGTGAATTCATCTGCACAGAAGTTTAACACTTATGTTTCGTGGGAGCAGTTTCCCTTAACACTGTCTTTTGAGGAATCTGAGAAGGGCTTCTTTGGATCACATTGAGGCCTACGCTGATAAAGGAAATTCATCCGTGCAAACGTGAAAGAAGCTGTCTGAGAAACATTCTTTCGGAATCGGTGAGGTCATCTCACGA
>NW_022141726.1:0-26861 GCF_007565055.1 Rhinopithecus roxellana | reverse complement strand
CCCATGGTGATAAAGGAAATATCCTCACATAATAACTAAAGAGAAGCTTTCTGAGAAACTGCATTGCCAAGTGTGAATGCAACTCACAGAGTTACACGTTTCTCTTCAGTGATCAGTTTGTTAGCACAGTTTTCTGGAAATCTGCAATTAGATACTTCATAGCGCAATGAACATTACAGTGACAAAGGAAATATCCAGAGATGAAAACTAGAAAGAAGCTTTCTTAGAAACTTCTTGGTGATGTGTGAATTCATCTCACAGAGTTACACTTATGTTTCGTGGAGCAGTCCATTAACACTGTCTTTGAGGAATCTGAGAAGGGCTTCTTTGGATCACATTGAGGCCTACGCTGATAAAGGAAATTTCATCCGTTCAAACCGTGAAAGAAGCTTTCTGAGAAACTTCTTTCTGATCTGTGAGTTCATCTCACAGAGTTACAACCTCTGCCTCAAGAAGCAGTTTGCTAACACTCTTTTCGTGGAATCTGCAAAGTGATATTTGGGAGCCTATTGGGGCCCATGGTAATAAAGGAAATATCCTCACATAATAACTAAAGAGAAGCTTTCTGAGAAACTGCATTGCCATGTGTGAATGCAACTCACAGACTTACGCCAGTGTCTTTGGAGCCGTTTCTTTGGACTGTTTCCGTGGATTCTGAGAAGTGATATTTCAGATGCTTTGAAGAATAGAAGGAGAAAGGAAATATCCTTCAAGAGAAAGCGGAACCAAGCTTTGTGAGAAACTGCTTTGTGATATGTGAATTCATTTCACAGTGTTCTATCACCCGTTCTCGGGGAGTTTCCTAGCACTCATTTGAGGAATCTCAGATGTGATGTCTTGGATATCGTTGAATCGCATGCTGAATAAGGAACTATCCTCAGAGAAACCTGCAGAGAAGGCTTCTCAAAAACTTCTTTGTTGTGGGTGAATTCAGCCCACAGATGTCCATCATTGTTTCCACTGAGAAACTCGCTAGCAGAATTTTCGCAGAATCTGCAATAGGACACACGGTGGCGCTCCAAGACACAAATAACCTCGTCTTACTAAAGAAAGAAGCTTTCTGAGAAACGCTATGTGATGTGTGAATTCAACTCACTAAGTTGCAGCGGTATTTCGTGGGGCCGTGGCCTAGGCCTATTTGTGTGGAATCTGAGAACAGATATTCCCGATCCCTTTGAAAACAATGGGGCCAATGGAAACATCTTCCAATAAAAGGAGAAAGAAGCTTTCTGAGAAACTTCTTTCTGATCTGTGAGTTCATCTCACAGAGTTACAACCTCTGCTCAAGAAGCAGTTTGCTAACACTCTTTTCATGGAATCGCAAAGTGATATTTGAGAGCCTATTGGAGGGGCCCATGGTGATAAAGGAAATATCCTCACATAATAACTAAAGAGAAGCTTTCTGAGAAAACTGCATTGCCATGTGTGAATGCAACTCACAGAGTTACACTATCTCTTCAGTGATCAGTTTGTTAGCACAGTTTTCTGGAAATCTGCAATTAGATACTTCATAGCGCAATGAACATTACAGTGACAAAGGAAATATCCACAGATGAAAACTAGAAAGAAGCTTTCTTAGAAACTTCTGGGTGATGTGTGAATTCATCTCACAGAGTTACACTTATGTTTCGTGGAGCAGTCCATTAACACTGTCTTTGAGGAATCTGAGAAGGGCTTCTTTGGATCACATTGAGGCCTACGCTGATAAAGGAAATTTCATCCGTTCAAAACGTGAAAGAAGCTTTCTGAGAAACTTCTTTCTGATCTGTGAGTTCATCTCACAGAGTTACAACCTCTGCCTCAAGAAGCAGTTTGCTAACACTCTTTTCGTGGAATCTGCAAAGTGATATTTGGGAGCCTATTGGGGCCCATGGTGATAACGGAAATATCCTCACATAATAACTAAAGAGAAGCTTTCTGAGAAACTGCATTGCCATGTGTGAATGCAACTCACAGAGTTACACGTTTCTCTTCAGTGATCAGTTTGTTAGCACAGTTTCTGGAAATCTGCAATTAGATACTTCATAGCGCAATGAGCATAACAGTGAGAAATGAAATATCCAGAGATGAAAACTAGAAAGAAGCTTTCTTAGAAACTTCTTGGTGATGTGTGAATTCATCTCACAGAGTTACACTTATGTTTCGTGGAGCAGTCCGTTAACACTGTCTTTGAGGATTCTGAGAAGGGCTTCTTTAGACCACTTTGAGGCCTACGCTGATAAAGGAAATTTCATCCGTTCAAACGTGAAAGAAGCTTTCTGAGAAACTTCTTTCTGATCTGTGAGTTCATCTCACAGAGTTACAACCTCTGCCTCAAGAAGCAGTTTGCTAACACTCTTTTCGTGTTGGAATCTGCAAAGTGATATTTGGGAAGCCTATTGGGGCCCATGGTGATAAAGGAAATATCCTCACATAATAACTAAAGAGAAGCTTTCTGAGAAACTGCATTGCCAATGTGTGAATGCAACTCACAGAGTTACACGTTTCTCTTCAGTGATCAGTTTGTTAGCACGTTTTCTGGAAATCTGCAATTAGATACTTCATCGTCTGCAATGAACATTACAGTGACAAAGGAAATATCCACAGATGTAAAACTAGAAAGAAGCTTTCTTAGAAACTTCTTGGTGATGTGTGAATTCATCTCACAGAGTTACACTTATGTTTCGTTGGAGCATCCATTAACACTGTCTTTGAGGAATCTGAGAAGGGCTTTCTTTGGATCATATTGAGGCCTACGCTGATAAAGGAAATTTCATCCAGTTCAAACGTGAAAGAAGCTTTTTCTGAGAAACTTCTTTCTGATCTGTGAGTTCATCTCACAGAGTACAAGCCTCTGCCTCAAGAAGCAGTTTGCTAACACTCTTTTCGTGGAATCTGCAAAGTGATATTTGGGAGCCTATTGGGGCCCACGGTATAAAGGAAATATCCTCACATAATAACTAAAGAGAAGCTTTCTGAGAAACTGCATTGCCAAGTGTGAATGCAACCCACAGAGTTACACGTTCTCTTCAGTGATCAGTTTGTTAGCACAGTTTTCTGGAAATCTGCAATTAGATACTTCATAGCGCAATGAACGATTACAGTGACAAAGGAAATATCCAGAGCCTGAGAACTAAGAATGAAGCTTTTCTTAGAATAGATCTTCCTTGCGTGATTGTGTTGAATTCATCTCCACGCGTTACACTTCTTATGTTTTCGTGGAGTCAGTCCATTAACACTGTCTTTGATGGAATTCTGAGAAGGGCTTCTTCAGGATTTCACATTGTAGGCCTACGCTCGATAACGGAAATTTCCATCCGTTCAACTGTGAAGAAGCATTTTCTGAGACAACTTCTTTCTGATCTGATGAGGTTCATCTCACAGAGTGACAACCTGCCTCAAGAAGCCAGTTTGCTAACACTCTTTTTCGTGGAATCTTTGCAAAGTGATGTCTTTGGGAGCCTATTGGGGCCCATGGTTCATATTAAGGAAATATCCCTCACATAATAACTATAAGAGAGATGCTTTCTGAGAGAACTGCATTGCCATGTGTGAATGCCAACTCATCAGACTTACGCCAGTGTTCTTTGGAGCCGTTTCTTTTGGACTGTTTCCGTGGATTCTGAGAAGTGATATTTCAGATAGCTTTGGAATAGATAGAAGGAGAAAGGAAATATCCCTTCAAGAGAGAAAGCGGAACCAAGCTTTGTGAGGAAACTGCTTGTGATATCGTGAATTCATTTCACAGATTGTTCTATATCACCCGTTCTCGGGGGAGTTTCCTATGCACTCATTTTGAGGAATCTCAGATGTGATGTCTTGGATATCGTGTGAATCGCATGCTGAATGAAGGAACTATTCCTCAGAGAAACCTGCAGAGAAGGCTTCTCAAAAACTTCTTTGTTGTGGGTGAATTCAGCCCCACATGTCCCTCATTGTTTCCACTGAGAAACTCGCTAGCAGAATTTTCGCAGAATCTGCCAATTAGGACACACTGGGTGGCGCTTCCAGACCACCAATAACCTCGTCTTACTTAAGAAATGAAAGAAAGACGCTTTTCTGAGAAACGCTTATGTGATGGGTGAATTCATACTCACTAAGTTGCAGCGGTATTTCGTGGGGCCGTGGCCTAGGCCTATTTGTGTGGAATCTGAGAACAGATATTCCCGATCCCTTTGAAAACAATGGGGCCAATGGAAACATCTTCCAATAAAAAGAGAAAGAAGCTTTCTGAGAAACTTCTTTCTGATCTGTGAGTTCATCTCACAGAGTTACAACCTCTGCCTCAAGAAGCAGTTTGCTAACACTCTTTTCGTGGAATCTGCAAAGTGATATTTGGGAGCCTATTGGGGCCCATGGTAATAAAGGAAATATCCTCACATAATAACTAAAGAGAAGCTTCTGAGAAACTGCATTGCCAAGTGTGAATGCAACCCACAGAGTTACACGTTCTCTTCAGTGATCAGTTTGTTAGCACAGTTTTCTGGAAATCTGCAATTAGATACTTCATAGCGCAATGAACATTACAGTGACAAAGGAAATATCCACAGATGAAAACTAGAAAGAAGCTTTCTTAGAAACTTCTTGGTGATGTGTGAATTCATCTCACAGAGTTACACTTATGTTTCGTGGAGCAGTCCATTAACACTGTCTTTGAGGAATCTGAGAAGGGCTTCTTTGGATCACATTGAGGCCTACGCTGATAAAGGAAATTTCATCCGTTCAAAACCGTGAAAAAGCTTTCTGAGAAACTTCTTTCTGATCTGTGAGTTCATCTCACAGAGTTACAACCCTCCTCAAGAAGCAGTTTGCTAACACTCTTTTCGTGGAATCTGCAAAGTGATATTTGGGAGCCTATTGGGGCCCATGGTATAAAGGAAATCCTCACATAATAACTAAAGAGAAGCTTTCTGAGAAACTGCATTGCCATGTGTGAATGCAACTCACAGACTTACGCCAGTGTTCTTTGGAGCCGTTTCTTTGGACTGTTTCCGTGGATTCTGAGAAGTGATATTTCAGATAGCTTTGAAGAATAGAAGGAGAAAGGAATATCCTTCAAGAGAAAGCGGAACCAAGCTTTGTGAGAAACTGCTTTGTGATATGTGAATTCATTCACAGTGTTCTATCACCCGTTCTCGGGGGAGTTTCCTAGCACTCATTTTGAGGAATCTCAGATGTGATGTCTTGGATATCGTTGAATCGCATGCTGAATAAGGAACTATCCTCAGAGAAACCTGCAGAGAAGGCTTCTCAAAAACTTTTTGTGTTGTGGGTGAATTCAGCCCACAGATGTCCATCATTGTTTCCACTGAGAAACTCGCTAGCAGAATTTTCGCAGAATCTGCAATAGGACACACGGTGGCGCTCGAAGACCACAAATAACCTCGTCTTACTAAAGAAAGAAGCTTTCTGAGAAACGCTATGTGATGTGAATTCAACTCACTAAGTTGCAGCGGTATATTTCGTGGGCCGTGGCCTAGGCCTATTGTGTGGAATCTGAGAACAGATATTCCCGATCCCTTTGAAAACAATGGGGCCAATGGAAACATCTTCCAATAAAAAGGAGAAAGAGCTTTCTGAGAAACTTCTTTCTGATCTGTGAGTTCATCTCACAGAGTTACAACCTCTGCCTCAAGAAGCAGTTTGCTAACACTCTTTTCATGGAATCTGCAAAGTGATATTTGAGCCTATTGGGGCCCATGGTGATAAAGGAAATATCCTCACATAATAACTAAAGAGAAGCTTTCTGAGAAACTGCATTGCCATGTGTGAATGCAACTCACAGAGTTACACTATCTCTTCAGTGATCAGTTGTTAGCACAGTTTTCTGGAAATCTGCAATTAGATACTTCATAGCGCAATGAACATTACAGTGACAAAGGAAATATCCACAGATGAAAACTAGAAAGAAGCTTTCTTAGAAACTTCTTGGTGATGTGTGAATTCATCTCACAGAGTTACACTTATGTTTCGTGGAGCAGTCCATTAACACTGTCTTTGAGGAATCTGAGAAGGGCTTCTTTGGATCACATTGAGGCCTACGCGATAAAGGAAATTTCATCTCGTTCAAAACGTGAAAGAAGCTTTCTGAGAAACTTCTTTCTGATCTGTGAGTTCATCTCACAGAGTTACAACCTCTGCCTCAAGAAGCAGTTTGCTAACACTCTTTTCGTGGAATCTGCAAAGTGATATTTGGGAGCCTATTGGGGCCCATGGTGATAAAGGAAATATCCTCACATAATAACTAAAGAGAAGCTTTCTGAGAAACTGCATTGCCAAGTGTGAATGCAACCACAGAGTTACAACGTTTCTCTTCAGTGATCAGTTTGTTAGCACAGTTTTCTGGAAATCTGCAATTAGATACTTCATAGCGCAATGAACATTACAGTGACAAAGGAAATATCCAGAGATGAAAACTAGAAAGAAGCTTTCTTAGAAACTTCTTGGTGATGTGTGAATTATCTCACAGAGTTACACTTATGTTTCGTGGAGCAAGTCCATTAACACTGTCTTGAGGAAGCTGAGAAGGGCTTCTTTGGATCCACATTGAGGCCTACGCTGATAAAGGAAATTTCATCCGTTCAAAACGTGAAAGAAGCTTTCTCAGAAACTTCTTTTGATCTGTGAGTTCATCTCACAGAGTTACAACCTGCTGCTCAAGAAGCAGTTTGCTAACACTCTTTTCGTGGAATCTGCAAAGTGATATTTGGGAGCCTATTGGGGCCCATGGTGATAAAGGAAATATCCTCACATAATAACTAAAGAGAAGCTTTCTGAGAAACTGCATTGCCATGTGTGAATGCAACTCACAGAGTTACACGTTCTCTTCAGTGATCAGTTTGTTAGCACAGTTTTCTGGAAATCTGCAATTAGATACTTCATAGCGCAATGAACATTACAGTGAAAAGGAAATATCCAGATGAAAACTAGAAAGAAGCTTTCTTAGAAACTTCTTGGTGATGTGTGAATTCATCTCACAGAGTTACACTTATGTTTCGTGGAGCAGTCCGTTAACACTGTCTTTGAGGAATCTGAGAAGGGCTTCTTTGGATCACTTTGAGGCCTACGCTGATAAAGGAAATTTCATCCGTTCAAACGTGAAAGAAGCTTTCTGAGAAACTTCTTTCTGATCTGTGAGTTCATCTCACAGAGTTACAACCTCTGCCTCAAGAAGCAGTTTGCTAACACTCTTTTCGTGGAATCTGCAAAGTGATATTTGGGAGCCTATTGGGGCCCATGGTGATAAAGGAAATATCCTCACATAATAACTAAAGAGAAGCTTTCTGAGAAACTGCATTGCCAAGTGTGAATGCAACCCACAGAGTTACACGTTTCTCTTCAGTGATCAGTTTGTTAGCACAGTTTTCTGGAAATCTGCAATTAGATACTTCATAGCGCAATGAACATTACAGTGACAAAGGAAATATCCAGAGATGAAAACTAGAAAGAAGCTTTCTTAGAAACTTCTTGGTGATGTGTGAATTCATCTCACAGAGTTACACTTATGTTTCGTGGAGCAGTCCATTAACACTGTCTTTGAGGAATCTGAGAAGGGCTCTTTGGATCACATTGAGGCCTACGCTGATAAAGGAAATTTCATCCGTTCAAAACGTGAAAGAAGCTTTCTGAGAAACTTCTTTCTGATCTGTGAGTTCATCTCACAGAGTTACAACCTCTGCCTCAAGAAGCAGTTTGCTAACACTCTTTTCGTGGAATCTGCAAAGTGATATTTGGGAGCCTATTGGGGCCCATGGTGATAAGGAAATATCCTCACATAATAACTAAAGAGAAGCTTTCTGAGAAACTGCATTGCCATGTGTGAATGCAACTCACAGAGTTACACGTTTCTCTTCAGTGATCAGTTTGTTAGCACAGTTTTCTGGAAATCTGCAATTAGATACTTCATAGCGCAATGAACATACAGTGACAAAGGAATATCCAGAGATGAAAACTAGAAAGAAGCTTTCTTAGAAACTTCTTGGTGATGTGTGAATTCATCTCACAGAGTTACACTTATGTTTCGTGGAGCAGTCCATTAACACTGTCTTTGAGGATTCTGAGAAGGGCTTCTTTGGATCACTTTGAGGCCTACGCTGATAAAGGAAATTTCATCCGTTCAAAACCGTTGAAAGAAGCTTTCTGAGAAACTTCTTTCTGATCTGTGAGTTCATCTCACAGAGTACAACCTCTGCCTCAAGAAGCAGTTTGCTAACACTCTTTCGTGGAATCTGCAAAGTGATATATTGGGAGCCTATGGGGGCCCATGGTGTAATAAGGAAATATTCCTCACATAATAACTAAAGAGAAGCTTTCTGAGAAACTGCATTGCCATGTGTGAATGCAACTCACAGAGTTACACGTTTCTCTTCAGTGATCAGTTTGTTAGCACAGTTTTCTGGAAATCTGCAATTAGATACTTCATAGCGCAATGAACATAACAGTGACAAGGAAATATCCAGAGATGAAAACTAGAAAGAAGCTGTTCTTAGAAACTTCTTGGTGATGTGTGAATTCATCTCACAGAGTTACACTTATGTTTCGTGGAGCAGTCCGTTAACACTGTCTTTGAGGATTTGAGAAGGGCTTCTTAGACCATTTGAGGCCTACGCTGATAAAGGAAATTTCATCCGTTCAAAACCGTGAAAGAAGCTTTCTGAGAAACTTCTTTCTGATCTGTGAGTTCATCTCACAGAGTTACAACCTCTGCCTCAAGAAGCAGTTTGCTAACACTCTTTTCGTGGAATCTGCAAAGTGATATTTGGGAGCCTATTGGGGCCCATGGTGATAAAGGAAATATCCTCACATAATAACTAAAGAGAAGCTTTCTGAGAAACTGCATTGCCAAGTGTGAATGCAACCCACAGAGTTACACGTTTCTCTTCAGTGATCAGTTTGTTAGCACAGTTTTCTGGAAATCTGCAATTAGATACTTCATAGCGCAATGAACATTACAGTGACAAAGGAAATATCCAGATGAAAACTAGAAAGAAGCTTTCTTAGAAACTTCTTGGTGATGTGTGAATTCATCTCACAGAGTTACACTTATGTTCGTGGAGCAGTCCGTTAACACTGTCTTGAGGATCTGAGAAGGGCTTCTTTGGATCACATTGAGGCCTACGCTGATAAAGGAAATTTCATCCGTTCAAAACGTGAAAGAAGCTTTCTGAGAAACTTCTTTCTGATCTGTGAGTTCATCTCACAGAGTTACAACCTCTGCCTCAAGAAGCAGTTTGCTAACACTCTTTCGTGGAATCTGCAAAGTGATATTGGGAGCCTATTGGGGCCCATGGTGATAAAGGAAATATCCTCACATAATAACTAAAGAGAAGCTTTCTGAGAAACTGCATTGCCATGTGTGAATGCAACTCACAGAGTTACACGTTTCTCTTCAGTGATCAGTTTGTTAGCACAGTTTTCTGGAAATCTGCAATTAGATACTTCATAGCGCAATGAACAACAGTGACAAAGGAAATATCCACAGATGAAAACTAGAAAGAAGCTTTCTTAGAAACTTCTTGGTGATGTGTGAATTCATCTCACAGAGTTACACTTATGTTTCGTGGAGCAGTCCATTAACACTGTCTTTGAGGAATCTGAGAAGGGCTTCTTTGGATCATTGAGGCTACGCTGATAAAGGAAATTTCATCCGTTCAAACGTGAAAGAAGCTTTCTGAAACTTCTTTCTGATCTGTGAGTTCATCTCACAGAGTTACAACCTCTGCCTCAAGAAGCAGTTTGCTAACACTCTTTCGTGGAATCTGCAAAGTGATATTTGGGAGCCTATTGGGGCCCATGGTATAAAGGAAATATCCTCACATAATAACTAAAGAGAAGCTTTCTGAGAAACTGCATTGCCATGTGTGAATGCAACTCACAGACTTACGCCAGTGTTCTTTGGAGCCGTTTCTTTGGACTGTTTCCGTGGATTCTGAGAAGTGATATTTCAGATAGCTTTGAAGAATAGAAGGAGAAAGGAAATATCCTTCAAGAGAAAGCGGAACCAAGCTTTGTGAGAAACTGCTTTGTGATATGTGAATTCATTTCACAGTGTTCTATCACCCGTTCTCGGGGGAGTTTCCTAGCACTCATTTTGAGGAATCTCAGATGTGATGTCTTGGATATCGTTGAATCGCATGCTGAATAAGGAACTATCCTCAGAGAAACCTGCAGAGAAGGCTTCTCAAAAACTTCTTTGTTGTGGGTGAATTCAGCCCACAGATGTCCATCATTGTTTCCACTGAGAAACTCGCTAGCAGAATTTTCGCAGAATCTGCAATAGGACACACGGTGGCGCTCCAAGACCACAAATAACCTCGTCTTACTAAAGAAAGAAGCTTTCTGAGAAACGCTATGTGATGTGTGAATTCAACTCACTAAGTTGCAGCGGTATTTCGTGGGGCCGTGGCCTAGGCCTATTTGTGTGGAATCTGAGAACAGATATTCCCGATCCCTTTGAAAACAATGGGGCCAATGGAAACATCTTCCAATAAAAAGAGAAAGAAGCTTTCTGAGAAACTTCTTTCTGATCTGTGAGTTCATCTCACAGAGTTACAACCTCTGCCTCAAGAAGCAGTTTGCTAACACTCTTTTCGTGGAATCTGCAAAGTGATATTTGGAGCCTATTGGGGCCCATGGTGATAAAGGAAATATCCTCACATAATAACTAAAGAGAAGCTTTCTGAGAAACTGCATTGCCATGTGTGAATGCAACTCACAGAGTTACACTTCTCTTCAGTGATCAGTTTGTTAGCACAGTTTTCTGGAAATCTGCAATTAGATACTTCATAGCGCAATGAACATTACAGTGACAAAGGAAATATCCACAGATGAAAACTAGAAAGAAGCTTTCTTAGAAACTTCTTGGTGATGTGTGAATTCATCTCACAGAGTTACACTTATGTTTCGTGGAGCAGTCCATTAACACTGTCTTTGAGGAATCTGAGAAGGGCTTCTTTGGATCACATTGAGGCCTACGCTGATAAAGGAAATTTCATCCGTTCAAAACGTGAAAGAAGCTTTCTGAGAAACTTCTTTCTGATCTGTGAGTTCATCTCACAGAGTTACAACCTCTGCCTCAAGAAGCAGTTTGCTAACACTCTTTTCGTGGAATCTGCAAAGTGATATTTGGGAGCCTATTGGGGCCCATGGTGATAAGGAAATATCCTCACATAATAACTAAAGAGAAGCTTTCTGAGAAACTGCATTGCCATGTGTGAATGCAACTCACAGAGTTACACGTTCTCTTTCCAGTGATCAGTTTTGTTAGCACAGTTTTTCTGGAAATCCTGCAATTATATACATTCATAGCGCAATGAACATTAACAGTGACAAAGGAAATATCCACAGATGAAAAACTAGAAAGAAGCTTTCTTAGAAAACTTCTTGGTGATGTGTATGAATTCATCTCACAAGAGTTACAACTTATGTTTCGTGGAGCAGTCCAGTTAACACACTGTCTTTGAGGAATTCTGAGAAGGGCTTCTTTAGATCACTATTTGAGGCCTACGCTGATAAAGGAAATTCATCCTTTCAAACCGTGAAAGAAAGCTTTCTGCAGAAACTTCTTTCTCTGATCTGTGAGTTCATCTCACAGAGTTACAAACCTCTGCCTCAAGAAGCAGTTTTGCTAACACTCTTTTCGTGGAATCTGCAAAGTGATATTTGGGAGCCTATTGGGGCCCATGGTGATAAAGGAAATATCCTCACATAATAACTAAAGAGAAGCTTTCTGAGAAACTGCATTGCCATGTGTGAATGCAACTCACAGAGTTACACGTTTCTCTTCAGTGATCAGTTTGTTAGCACAGTTTTCTGGAAATCTGCAATTAGATACTTCATAGCGCAATGAACATTACAGTGACAAAGGAAATATCCAGAGATGAAAACTAGAAAGAAGCTTTCTTAGAAACTTCTTGGTGATGTGTGAATTCATCTCACAGAGTTACACTTATGTTTCGTGGAGCAGTCCGTTAACACTGTCTTTGAGGATCTGAGAAGGGCTTCTTTGGACCACTTTGAGGCCTACGCTGATAAAGGAAATTTCATCCGTTCAAACCGTGAAAGAAGCTTTCTGAGAAACTTCTTTCTGATCTGTGAGTTCATCTCACAGAGTTACAACCTCTGCCTCAAGAAGCAGTTTGCTAACACTCTTTTCGTGGAATCTGCAAAGTGATATTTGGGAGCCTATTGGGGCCCATGGTGATAAAGGAAATATCCTCACATAATAACTAAAGAGAAGCTTTCTGAGAAACTGCATTGTCATGTGTGAATACAACTCACAGAGTTACACGTTTCTCTTCAGTGATCACTTTGTTAGCACAGTTTTCTGGAAATCTGCAATTAGACACTTCATAGCGCAATGAACATTACAGTGACAAAAAATATCCACAGATGAAAACCAGAAAGAAGCTTTCTTAGAAACTTCTTGGTGATGTGTGAATTCATCTCACAGAGTTACACTTATGTTTCGTGGAGCAGTCCATTAACACTGTCTTTGAGGAATCTGAGAAGGGCTTCTTTGGATCATATTGAGCCTACGCTGATAAAGGAAATTTCATCCGTTCAAACCGTGAAAGAAGCTTTCTCAGAAACTTCTTTCTGATCTGTGAGTTCATCTCACGAGTTACAACCTCTGCCTCCAGAAGCAGTTTAGCTAAACAACTCTTTTCGTGGATCTGCAAAGTGATATTTGGAGCCCTATTGGGGCCCATGGTGATAAAGGAAATATCCTCACATAATTAACTAAAGAAGAAGTTTCTGCGATAAACTGCATTGCCAAGTGTGAATGCAACCCCACCAGAGTTACACGTTTCTCTTCTTCTGCAGTGATCAGTTTTGTTAGCACAGGTTTCTGGAAATCTGCAATTAGATACTTCATAGCGCAAATTGAACATTACATGTGACAAAGGAAATATCCACAGATGAAAACTAGAAAGAAGCTTTCTTAGAAACTTCTTGGTGATGTGTGAACTTCATCTCACAGAGTACACTTATGTTTCGTGGAGCAGTCCATTAACACTGTCTTTGATGAATCTGAGAAGGGCTTCTTTGATTCATTATTGAGGCCTACGCTGATAAAGGAAATTTCATCCGTTCAAAACCGTGAAAGAAGCTTTCTCTGAGAAACTTCTTTCTGATCTGTGAGTTCATATCACAGAGTTACAACAACCTCTGCCTCAAGAAGCAGTTTGCTAACACTCTTTTCGTGGAATCTGCAAAGTGATATTTGGGAGCCTATTGGGGCCCATGGTGATAAAGGAAATATCCTCACATAATAATAAAGAGAAGCTTTCTGAGAAACTGCATTGCCAGTGTGAATGCAACCCACAGAGTTACACGTTTCTCTTCAGTGATCAGTTTGTTAGCACAGTTTTCTGGAAATCTGCAATTAGATACTTCATAGCGCAATGAACATTACAGTGACAAAGGAAATATCCACAGATGAAAACTAGAAAGAAGCTTTCTTAGAAACTTCTTGGTGATGTGTGAATTCATCTCACAGAGTTACACTTATGTTTCGTGGAGCAGTCCGTTAACACTGTCTTTGAGGATTCTGAGAAGGGCTTCTTTAGACCATTTGAGGCCTACGCTGATAAAGGAAATTTCATCCGTTCAAACCGTGAAAGAAGCTTTCTGAGAAACTTCTTTCTGATCTGTGAGTTCATCTCACAGAGTTACAACCTCTGCCTCAAGAAGCAGTTTGCTAACACTCTTTTCGTGGAATCTGCAAAGTGATATTTGGGAGCCTATTGGGGCCCATGGTGATAAAGGAAATATCCTCACATAATAACTAAAGAGAAGCTTTCTGAGAAACTGCATTGCCATGTGTGAATGCAACTCACAGAGTTACACGTTTCTCTTCTGTGATCAGTTTGTTAGCACAGTTTTCTGGAAATCTGCAATTAGATACTTCATAGCGCAATGAACATACAGTGACAAACGAAATAGCCACAGATGAAAACTAGAAAGAAGCTTTCTTAGAAACTTCTTGGTGATGTGTGAATTCATCTCACAGAGTTACACTTATGTTTCGTGGAGCAGTCCATTAACACTGTCTTTGAGGAATCTGAGAAGGGCTTCTTTGGATCACATTGAGGCCTACGCTGATAAAGGAAATTTCATCCGTTCAAACGTGAAGAAGCTTTCAGAAACTTCTTTCTGATCTGTGAGTTCATCTCACAGAGTTACAACCTCTGCCTCAAGAAGCAGTTTGCTAACACTCTTTTCGTGGAATCTGCAAAGTGATATTTGGGAGCCTATTGGGGCCCATGGTAATAAAGGAAATATCCTCACATAATAACTAAAGAGAAGCTTTCTGAGAAACTGCATTGCCATGTGTGAATGCAACTCACAGACTTACGCCAGTGTTCTTTGGAGCCGTTTCTTTGGACTGTTTCCGTGGATTCTGAGAAGTGATATTTCAGATAGCTTTGAAGAATAGAAGGAGAAAGGAAATATCCTTCAAGAGAAAGCGGAACCAAGCTTTGTGAGAAACTGCTTTGTGATATGTGAATTCATTTCACAGTGTTCTATCACCCGTTCTCGGGGGAGTTTCCTAGCACTCATTTTGAGGAATCTCAGATGTGATGTCTTGGATATCGTTGAATCGCATGCTGAAAAGGAACTATCCTCAGAGAAACCTGCAGAGAAGGCTTCTCAAAAACTTCTTTGTTGTGGGTGAATTCAGCCCACAGATGTCCATCATTGTTTCCACTGAGAAACTCGCTAGCAGAATTTTCGCAGAATCTGCAATAGGACACACGGTGGCGCTCGAAGACCACAAATAACCTCGTCTTACTAAAGAAAGAAGCTTTCTGAGAAACGCTATGTGATGTGTGAATTCAACTCACTAAGTTGCAGCGGTATTTCGTGGGGCCGTGGCCTAGGCCTATTTGTGTGGAATCTGAGAACAGATATTCCCGATCCCTTTGAAAACAATGGGGCCAATGGAAACATCTTCCAATAAAAAGGAGAAAGAAGCTTTCTGAGAAACTTCTTTCTGATCTGTGAGTTCATCTCACAGAGTTACAACCTCTGCCTCAAGAAGCAGTTTGCTAACACTCTTTTCTGGAATCTGCAAAGTGATATTTGGAGCCTATTGGGGCCCATGGTGATAAAGGAAATATCCTCACATAATAACTAAAGAGAAGCTTTCTGAGAAACTGCATTGCCATGTGTGAATGCAACTCACAGAGTTACATTCTCTTCAGTGATCAGTTTGTTAGCACAGTTTTCTGGAAATCTGCAATTAGATACTTCATAGCGCAATGAACATTACAGTGACAAAGGAAATATCCACAGATGAAAACTAGAAAGAAGCTTTCTTAGAAACTTCTGGTGATGTGTGAATTCATCTCACAGAGTTACACTTATGTTTCGTGGAGCAGTCCATTAACACTGTCTTTGAGGAATCTGAGAAGGGCTTCTTTGGATCACATTGAGGCCTACGCTGATAAAGGAAATTTCATCCGTTCAAAACGTGAAAGAAGCTTTCTGAGAAACTTCTTTCTGATCTGTGAGTTCATCTCACAGAGTTACAACCTCTGCCTCAAGAAGCAGTTTGCTAACACTCTTTTCGTGGAATCTGCAAAGTGATATTTGGGAGCCTATTGGGGCCCATGGTGATAAAGGAAATATCCTCACATAATAACTAAAGAGAAGCTTTCTGAGAAACTGCATTGCCATGTGTGAATGCAACTCACAGAGTTACACGTTTCTCTTCAGTGATCAGTTTGTTAGCACAGTTTTCTGGAAATCTGCAATTAGATACTTCATAGCGCAATGAACATAACAGTGAGAAATGAAATATCCAGAGATGAAAACTAGAAAGAAGCTTTCTTAGAAACTTCTTGGTGATGTGTGAATTCATCTCACAGAGTTACACTTATGTTTCGTGGAGCAGTCCGTTAACACTGTCTTTGAGGATCTGAGAAGGGCTTCTTTAGATCACTTTGAGGCCTACGCTGATAAAGGAAATTTCATCCGTTCAAACCGTGAAAGAAGCTTTCTGAGAAACTTCTTTCTGATCTGTGAGTTCATCTCACAGAGTTACAACCTCTGCCTCAAGAAGCAGTTTGCTAACACTCTTTTCGTGGAATTGCAAAGTGATATTTGGGAGCCTATTGGGGCCCATGGTGATAAAGGAAATATCCTCACATAATAACTAAAGAGAAGCTTTCTGAGAAACTGCATTGCCAAGTGTGAATGCAACTCACAGAGTTACAGGTTTCTCTTCAGTGATCAGTTTGTTAGCACAGTTTTCTGGAAATCTGCAATTAGATACTTCATAGCGCAATGAACATTACAGTGACAAAGGAAATATCCACAGATGAAAACTAGAAAGAAGCTTTCTTAGAAACTTCTTGGTGATGTGTGAATTCATCTCACAGAGTTACACTTATGTTTCGTGGAGCAGTCCATTAACACTGTCTTTGAGGAATCTGAGAAGGGCTTCTTTGGATCTATTGAGGCCTACGCTGATAAAGGAAATTTCATCCGTTCAAAACGTGAAAGAAGCTTTCTGAGAAACTTCTTTCTGATCTGTGAGTTCATCTCACAGAGTTACAACCTCTGCCTCAAGAAGCAGTTTGCTAACACTCTTTTCGTGGAATCTGCAAAGTGATATTTGGGAGCCTATTGGGGCCCATGGTAATAAAGGAAATATCCTCACATAATAACTAAAGAGAAGCTTTCTGAGAAACTGCATTGCCAAGTGTGAATGCAACCCACAGAGTTACACGTTTCTCTTCAGTTATCAGTTTGTTAGCACAGTTTTCTGGAAATCTGCAATTAGATACTTCATAGCGCAATGAACATTCAGTGACAAGGAAATATCCAGAGATGAAACTAGAAAGAAGCTTTCTTAGAAACTTCTTGGTGATGTGTGAATTCATCTCACAGAGTTACACTTATGTTTCGTGGAGCAGTCCATTAACACTGTCTTTGAGGAATCTGAGAAGGGCTTCTTTGGATCATTGAGGCCTACGCTGATAAAGGAAATTTCATCCGTTCAAAACGTGAAAGAAGCTTTCTCAGAAACTTCTTTCTGATCTGTGAGTTCATCTCACAGAGTTACAACCTCTGCCTCAAGAAGCAGTTTGCTAACACTCTTTTCGTGGAATCTGCAAAGTGATATTTGGGAGCCTATTGGGGCCCATGGTGATAAAGGAAATATCCTCACATAATAACTAAAGAGAAGCTTTCTGAGAAACTGCATTGCCATGTGTGAATGCAACTCACAGAGTTACACGTTTCTCTTCAGTGATCAGTTTGTTAGCACAGTTTTCTGGAAATCTGCAATTAGATACTTCATAGCGCAATGAACATTACAGTGACAAAGGAAATATCCAGAGATGAAAACTAGAAAGAAGCTTTCTTAGAAACTTCTTGGTGATGTGTGAATTCATCTCACAGAGTTACACTTATGTTTCGTGGAGCAGTCCTTAACACTGTCTTTGAGGATCTGAGAAGGGCTTCTTTAGACCACTTTGAGGCCTACGCTGATAAAGGAAATTTCATCCGTTCAAAACCGTGAAAGAAGCTTTCTGAGAAACTTCTTTCTGATCTGTGAGTTCATCTCACAGAGTTACAACCTCTGCCTCAAGAAGCAGTTTGCTAACACTCTTTTCGTGGAATCTGCAAAGTGATATTTGGGAGCCTATTGGGGCCCATGGTGATAAAGGAAATATCCTCACATAATAACTAAAGAGAAGCTTTCTGAGAAACTGCATTGCCATGTGTGAATGCAACCACAGAGTTACACGTTTCTCTTCAGTGATCAGTTTGTTAGCACAGTTTTCTGGAAATCTGCAATTAGATACTTCATAGCGCAATGAACATTACAGTGACAAAGGAAATATCCACAGATGAAAACTAGAAAGAAGCTTTCTTAGAAACTTCTTGGTGATGTGTGAATTCATCTCACAGAGTTACACTTATGTTTCGTGGAGCAGTCCATTAACACTGTCTTTGAGGAATCTGAGAAGGGCTTCTTTGGATCATTTGAGGCCTACGCTGATAAAGGAAATTTCATCCGTTCAAACCGTGAAAGAAGCTTTCTGAGAAACTTCTTTCTGATCTGTGAGTTCATCTCACAGAGTTACAACCTCTGCCTCAAGAAGCAGTTTGCTAACACTCTTTTCGTGGAATCTGCAAAGTGATATTTGGGAGCCTATTGGGGCCCATGGTGATAAAGGAAATATCCTCACATAATAACTAAAGAGAAGCTTTCTGAGAAACTGCATTGCCATGTGTGAATGCAACCACAGAGTTACACGTTTCTCTTCAGTGATCAGTTTGTTAGCACAGTTTTCTGGAAATCTGCAATTAGATACTTCATAGCGCAATGAACATTACAGTGACAAAGGAAATATCCAGAGATGAAAACTAGAAAGAAGCTTTCTTAGAAACTTCTTGGTGATGTGTGAATTCATCTCACAGAGTTACACTTATGTTTCGTGGAGCAGTCCATTAACACTGTCTTTGAGGAATCTGAGAAGGGCTTCTTTGGATCACATTGAGGCCTACGCTGATAAAGGAAATTTCATCCGTTCAAACCGTGAAAGAAGCTTTCTGAGAAACTTCTTTCTGATCTGTGAGTTCATCTCACAGAGTTACAACCTCTGCCTCAAGAAGCAGTTTGCTAACACTCTTTTCGTGGAATCTGCAAAGTGATATTTGGGAGCCTATTGGGGCCCATGGTAATAAAGGAAATATCCTCACATAATAACTAAAGAGAAGCTTTCTGAGAAACTGCATTGCCATGTGTGAATGCAACTCACAGACTTACGCCAGTGTTCTTTGGAGCCGTTTCTTTGGACTGTTTCCGTGGATTCTGAGAAGTGATATTTCAGATAGCTTTGAAGAATAGAAGGAGAAAGGAAATATCCTTCAAGAGAAAGCGGAACCAAGCTTTGTGAGAAACTGCTTTGTGATATGTGAATTCATTTCACAGTGTTCTATCACCCGTTCTCGGGGGAGTTTCCTAGCACTCATTTTGAGGAATCTCAGATGTGATGTCTTGGATATCGTTGAATCGCATGCTGAATAAGGAACTATCCTCAGAGAAACCTGCAGAGAAGGCTTCTCAAAAACTTCTTTGTTGTGGGTGAATTCAGCCCACAGATGTCCATCATTGTTTCCACTGAGAAACTCGCTAGCAGAATTTTCGCAGAATCTGCAATAGGACACACGGTGGCGCTCCAAGACCACAAATAACCTCGTCTTACTAAAGAAAGAAGCTTTCTGAGAAACGCTATGTGATGTGTGAATTCAACTCACTAAGTTGCAGCGGTATTTCGTGGGGCCGTGGCCTAGGCCTATTTGTGTGGAATCTGAGAACAGATATTCCCGATCCCTTTGAAAACAATGGGGCCAATGGAAACATCTTCCAATAAAAATGAGAAAGAAGCTTTCTGAGAAACTTCTTTCTGATCTGTGAGTTCATCTCACAGAGTTACAACCTCTGCCTCAAGAAGCAGTTTGCTAACACTCTTTTCGTGGAATCTGCAAAGTGATATTTGGGAGCCTATTGGGGCCCATGGTAATAAAGGAAATATCCTCACATAATAACTAAAGAGAAGCTTTCTGAGAAACTGCATTGCCAAGTGTGAATGCAACTCACAGAGTTACACGTTTCTCTTCAGTGATCAGTTTGTTAGCACAGTTTTCTGGAAATCTGCAATTAGATACTTCATAGCGCAATGAACATTACAGTGACAAAGGAAATATCCAGAGATGAAAACTAGAAAGAAGCTTTCTTAGAAACTTCTTGGTGATGTGTGAATTCATCTCACAGAGTTACACTTATGTTTCGTGGAGCAGTCCATTAACACTGTCTTTGAGGAATCTGAGAAGGGCTTCTTTGGATCACATTGAGGCCTACGCTGATAAAGGAAATTTCATCCGTTCAAAACGTGAAAGAAGCTTTCTGAGAAACTTCTTTCTGATCTGTGAGTTCATCTCACAGAGTTACAACCTCTGCCTCAAGAAGCAGTTTGCTAACACTCTTTTCGTGGAATCTGCAAAGTGATATTTGGGAGCCTATTGGGGCCCATGGTGATAAAGGAAATATCCTCACATAATAACTAAAGAGAAGCTTTCTGAGAAACTGCATTGCCATGTGTGAATGCAACTCACAGAGTTACACGTTTCTCTTCAGTGATCAGTTTGTTAGCACAGTTTTCTGGAAATCTGCAATTAGATACTTCATAGCGCAATGAACATACAGTGAAATGAAATATCCAGAGATGAAAACTAGAAAGAAGCTTTCTTAGAAACTTCTTGGTGATGTGTGAATTCATCTCACAGAGTTACACTTATGTTTCGTGGAGCAGTCCGTTAACACTGTCTTTGAGGATCTGAGAAGGGCTTCTTTAGACCACTTTGAGGCCTACGCTGATAAAGGAAATTTCATCCGTTCAAACCGTGAAAGAAGCTTTCTGAGAAACTTCTTTCTGATCTGTGAGTTCATCTCACAGAGTTACAACCTCTGCCTCAAGAAGCAGTTTGCTAACACTCTTTTCGTGGAATCTGCAAAGTGATATTTGGGAGCCTATTGGGGCCCATGGTGATAAAGGAAATATCCTCACATAATAACTAAAGAGAAGCTTTCTGAGAAACTGCATTGCCAGTGTGAATGCAACTCACAGAGTTACACGTTTCTCTTCAGTGATCAGTTTGTTAGCACAGTTTTCTGGAAATCTGCAATTAGATACTTCATAGCGCAATGAACATTACAGTGACAAAGGAAATATCCACAGATGAAAACTAGAAAGAAGCTTTTAGAAACTTCTTGGTGATGTGTGAATTCATCTCACAGAGTTACACTTATGTTTCGTGGAGCAGTCCATTAACACTGTCTTTGAGGAATCTGAGAAGGGCTTCTTTGGCTCACATTGAGGCCTACGCTGATAAAGGAAATTTCATCCGTTCAAAACGTGAAAGAAGCTTTCTGAGAAACTTCTTTCTGATCTGTGAGTTCATCTCACAGAGTTACAACCTCTGCCTCAAGAAGCAGTTTGCTAACACTCTTTTCGTGGAATCTGCAAAGTGATATTTGGGAGCCTATTGGGGCCCATGGATAAAGGAAATATCCTCACATAATAACTAAAGAGAAGCTTTCTGAGAAACTGCATTGCCAAGTGTGAATGCAACCACAGAGTTACCGTTTCTCTTCAGTGATCAGTTTGTTAGCACAGTTTTCTGGAAATCTGCAATTAGATACTTCATAGCGCAATGAACATTACAGTGACAAAGGAAATATCCAAGATGAAAACTAGAAAGAAGCTTTCTTAGAAACTTCTTGGTGATGTGTGAATTCATCTCACAGAGTTACACTTATGTTTCGTGGAGCAGTCCATTAACACTGTCTTTGAGGAATCTGAGAAGGGCTTCTTTGGATCACATTGAGGCCTACGCTGATAAAGGAAATTTCATCCGTTCAAACCGTGAAAGAAGCTTTCTGAGAAACTTCTTTCTGATCTGTGAGTTCATCTCACAGAGTTACAACCTCTGCCTCAAGAAGCAGTTTGCTAACACTCTTTTCGTGGAATCTGCAAAGTGATATTTGGGCCTATTGGGGCCCATGGTAATAAAGGAAATATCCTCACATAATAACTAAAGAGAAGCTTTCTGAGAAACTGCATTGCCATGTGTGAATGCAACTCACAGACTTACGCCAGTGTTCTTTGGAGCCGTTTCTTTGGACTTTCCGGGATTCTGAGAAGTGATATTTCAGATAGCTTTGAAGAATAGAAGGAGAAAGGAAATATCCTTCAAGGAAAGCGGAACCAAGCTTTGTGAGAAACTGCTTTGTGATATGTGAATTCATTTCACAGTGTTCTATCACCCGTTCTCGGGGGAGTTTCCTAGCACTCATTTTGAGGAATCTCAGATGTGATGTCTTGGATATCGTTGAATCGCATGCTGAATAAGGAACTATCCTCAGAGAAACCTGCAGAGAAGGCTTCTCAAAAACTTCTTTGTTGTGGGTGAATTCAGCCCACAGATGTCCATCATTGTTTCCACTGAGAAACTCGCTAGCAGAATTTTCGCAGAATCTGCAATAGGACACACGGTGGCGCTCCAAGACCACAATAACCTCGTCTTACTAAAGAAAGAAGCTTTCTGAGAAACGCTATGTGATGTGTGAATTCAACTCACTAAGTTGCAGCGGTATTTCGTGGGGCCGTGGCCTAGGCCTATTTGTGTGGAATCTGAGAACAGATATTCCCGATCCCTTTGAAAACAATGGGGCCAATGGAAACATCTTCCAATAAAAATGAAAGAAGCTTTCTGAGAAACTTCTTTCTGATCTGTGAGTTCATCTCACAGAGTTACAACCTCTGCCTCAAGAAGCAGTTTGCTAACACTCTTTTCGTGGAATCTGCAAAGTGATATTTGGGAGCCTATTGGGGCCCATGGTAATAAAGGAAATATCCTCACATAATAACTAAAGAGAAGCTTTCTGAGAAACTGCATTGCCAAGTGTGAATGCAACCACAGAGTTACACGTTTCTCTTCAGTGATCAGTTTGTTAGCACAGTTTTCTGGAAATCTGCAATTAGATACTTCATAGCGCAATGAACATTACAGTGACAAAGGAAATATCCAGAGATGAAAACTAGAAAGAAGCTTTCTTAGAAACTTCTTGGTGATGTGTGAATTCATCTCACAGAGTTACACTTATGTTTCGTGGAGCAGTCCATTAACACTGTCTTTGAGGAATCTGAGAAGGGCTTCTTTGGATCACATTGAGGCCTACGCTGATAAAGGAAATTTCATCCGTTCAAACGTGAAAGAAGCTTTCTGAGAAACTTCTTTCTGATCTGTGAGTTCATCTCACAGAGTTACAACCTCTGCCTCAAGAAGCAGTTTGCTAACACTCTTTTCGTGGAATCTGCAAAGTGATATTTGGGAGCCTATTGGGGCCCATGGTGATAAAGGAAATATCCTCACATAATAACTAAAGAGAAGCTTTCTGAGAAACTGCATTGCCAGTGTGAATGCAACTCACAGAGTTACACGTTTCTCTTCAGTGATCAGTTTGTTAGCACAGTTTTCTGGAAATCTGCAATTAGATACTTCATAGCGCAATGAACATTACAGTGACAAAGGAAATATCCAGATGAAAACTAGAAAGAAGCTTTCTTAGAAACTTCTTGGTGATGTGTGAATTCATCTCACAGAGTTACACTTATGTTTCGTGGAGCAGTCCATTAACACTGTCTTTGAGGAATCTGAGAAGGGCTTCTTTGGATCATTGAGGCCTACGCTGATAAAGGAAATTTCATCCGTTCAAAACGTGAAAGAAGCTTTCTGAGAAACTTCTTTCTGATCTGTGAGTTCATCTCACAGAGTTACAACCTCTGCCTCAAGAAGCAGTTTGCTAACACTCTTTTCGTGGAATCTGCAAAGTGATATTTGGGAGCCTATTGGGGCCCATGGATAAAGGAAATATCCTCACATAATAACTAAAGAGAAGCTTTCTGAGAAACTGCATTGCCAAGTGTGAATGCAACCACAGAGTTACACGTTTCTCTTCAGTGATCAGTTTGTTAGCACAGTTTTCTGGAAATCTGCAATTAGATACTTCATAGCGCAATGAACATTACAGTGACAAAGGAAATATCCAGAGATGAAAACTAGAAAGAAGCTTTCTTAGAAACTTCTTGGTGATGTGTGAATTCATCTCACAGAGTTACACTTATGTTTCGTGGAGCAGTCCATTAACACTGTCTTTGAGGAATCTGAGAAGGGCTTCTTTGGATCATATTGAGGCCTACGCTGATAAAGGAAATTTCATCCGTTCAAACGTGAAAGAAGCTTTCTGAGAAACTTCTTTCTGATCTGTGAGTTCATCTCACAGAGTTACAACCTCTGCCTCAAGAAGCAGTTTGCTAACACTCTTTTCGTGGAATCTGCAAAGTGATATTTGGGAGCCTATTGGGGCCCATGGTGATAAAGGAAATATCCTCACATAATAACTAAAGAGAAGCTTTCTGAGAAACTGCATTGCCAAGTGTGAATGCAACCACAGAGTTACACGTTTCTCTTCAGTGATCAGTTTGTTAGCACAGTTTTCTGGAAATCTGCAATTAGATACTTCATAGCGCAATGAACATTACAGTGACAAAGGAAATATCCAGAGATGAAAACTAGAAAGAAGCTTTCTTAGAAACTTCTTGGTGATGTGTGAATTCATCTCACAGAGTTACACTTATGTTTCGTGGAGCAGTCCATTAACACTGTCTTTGAGGAATCTGAGAAGGGCTTCTTTGGATCATTGAGGCCTACGCTGATAAAGGAAATTTCATCCGTTCAAAACGTGAAAGAAGCTTTCTGAGAAACTTCTTTCTGATCTGTGAGTTCATCTCACAGAGTTACAACCTCTGCCTCAAGAAGCAGTTTGCTAACACTCTTTTCGTGGAATCTGCAAAGTGATATTTGGGAGCCTATTGGGGCCCATGGTGATAAAGGAAATATCCTCACATAATAACTAAAGAGAAGCTTTCTGAGAAACTGCATTGCCATGTGTGAATGCAACTCACAGACTTACGCCAGTGTTCTTTGGAGCCGTTTCTTTGGACTGTTTCCGTGGATTCTGAGAAGTGATATTTCAGATAGCTTTGAAGAATAGAAGGAGAAAGGAAACTATCCTTCAAGAGAAAGCGGAACCAAGCTTTGTGAGAAACTGCTTTGTGATATGTGAATTCATTTCACAGTGTTCTATCACCCGTTCTCGGGGAGTTTCCTAGCACTCATTTTGAGGAATCTCAGATGTGATGTCTTGGATATCGTTGAATCGCATGCTGAATAAGGAACTATCCTCAGAGAAACCTGCAGAAGGCTTCTCAAAAACTTCTTTGTTGTGGGTGAATTCAGCCCACAGATGTCCATCTTTTTCCACTGAGAAACTCGCTAGCAGAATTTTCGCAGAATCTGCAATAGGACACACGGTGGCGCTCCAAGACCACAAATAACCTCGTCTTACTAAAGAAAGAAAAGCTTTCTGAAGAAACGCTATGTGATGTGTGAATTCAACTCACTAAGTTGCAGCGGTATTTCGTGGGGCGTGGCCTAGGCCTATTTGTGTGGAATCTGAGAACAGATATTCCCGATCCCTTTGAAAACAATGGGGCCAATGGAAACATCTTCCAATAAAAATGAGAAAGAAGCTTTCTGAGAAAACTTCTTTCTGATCTGTGAGTTCATCTCACAGAGTTACAACCTCTGCCTCAAGAAGCAGTTTGCTAACACTCTTTCGTGGAATCTGCAAAGTGATATTTGGGAGCCTATTGGGGCCCCATGGTGATAAAAAATATCCTCACATAATAACTAAAGAGAAGCTTTCTGAGAAACTGCATTGCCAAGTGTGAATGCAACCACAGAGTTACACGTTTCTCTTCAGTGATCAGTTTGTTAGCACAGTTTTCTGGAAATCTGCAATTAGATACTTCATAGCGCAATGAACATTACAGTGACAAAGGAAATATCCACAGATGAAACTAGAAAGAAGCTTTCTTAGAAACTTCTTGGTGATGTGTGAATTCATCTCACAGAGTTACACTTATGTTTCGTGGAGCAGTCCATTAACACTGTCTTTGAGGAATCTGAGAAGGGCTTCTTTGGATCACTTGAGGCCTACGCTGATAAAGAAATTTCATCCGTTCAAAACGTGAAGAAGCTTTCAGAAACTCTCTTCTGATCTGTGAGTTCATCTCACAGAGTTACAACCTCTGCCTCAAGAAGCAGTTTGCTAACACTCTTTTCGTGGAATCTGCAAAGTGATATTTGGGAGCCTATTGGGGCCCATGGTGATAAAGGAATATCCTCACATAATAACTAAAGAGAAGCTTTCTGAGAAACTGCATTGCCATGTGTGAATGCAACTCACAGAGTTACACGTTTCTCTTCAGTGATCGTTTGTTAGCACAGTTTTCTGGAAATCTGCAATTAGATACTTCATAGCGCAATGAACATTACAGTGACAAAGGAAAATCCAAGATGACAAAACTAGAAAGAAGCTTTCTTAGAAACTTCTTGGTGATGTGTGAATTCATCTCACAGAGTTACACTTATGTTTCGTGGAGCAGTCCATTAACACTGTCTTTGAGGAATCTGAGAAGGGCTTCTTTGGATCACTTGAGGCCTACGCTGATAAAGGAAATTTCATCCGTTCAAAACGTGAAAGAAGCTTTCTGAGAAACTTCTTTCTGATCTGTGAGTTCATCTCACAGAGTTACAACCTCTGCCTCAAGAAGCAGTTTGCTAACACTCTTTTCGTGGAATCTGCAAAGTGATATTTGGGAGCCTATTGGGCCATGGTGATAAAGGAAATATCCTCACATAATAACTAAAGAGAAGCTTTCTGAGAAACTGCATTGCCAGTGTGAATGCAACCCACAGAGTTACACGTTTCTCTTCAGTGATCAGTTTGTTAGCACAGTTTTCTGGAAATCTGCAATTTAGATACTTCATAGCGCAATGAACATTACAGTGACAAATGAAATATCCACAGATGAAAACTAGAAAGAAGCTTTCTTAGAAACTTCTTGGTGATGTGTGAATTCATCTCACAGAGTTACACTATTGTTTCGTGGAGCAGTCCATTAACACTGTCTTTGAGGATCTGAGAAGGGCTTCTTTTGACCATTTGGTCCTACGCTGATAAAGGAAATTTCATCCGTTCAAACCGTGAACGAAGCTTTCTGAAAACTTCTTCTTCTTGTGAGTTCATCTCACAGAGTTACAACCTCTGCCTCAAGAAGCAGTTTTGCTAACACTCTTTTCGGGAATCTGCAAAGTGATATTTGGGAGCCTATTGGGGCCCATGGTGATAAAGGAAATATCCTCACATAATAACTAAAGAGAAGCTTTCTGAG
>NW_022141725.1:0-12791 GCF_007565055.1 Rhinopithecus roxellana | reverse complement strand
GGTGGACCCCCATCGCCGGGAGGCGGGGGACCCGCCCCCCCGCGCTCCGGGGCGCCAGCCGCCGCCACGCCACGCCCCCCCGGCGGCTGGCGGACCCCCATCGCCGGGGGGCGGGGGGACCCGCCCCCCCCGCGATCCGGGGCCGCCCGCCGCCGCCACGCCACTGCCCCCCCCGGCGGCTGGCGGACCCCCCATCGCCGGGGGGCGCGGGGGACCCCGCCCCCCCGCGATCCGGGGCCGCCAGCCGCCGCCACGCCACGCCCCCCCGGCGGCTGGCGGACCCCCCATCGCCGGGGGGCGGGGGGACCCGCCCCCCCGCGATCCGGGGGCCGCCAGCCGCCGCCACGCCACGCCCCCCCCGGCGGCTGGCGGACCCCCATCGCCGGGGGGCGGGGACCCGCCCCCCCGCGATCCGGGGCCGCCAGCCGCCGCCACGCCACGCCCCCCCGGCGGCTGGCGGACCCCCCGTCGCCGGGGGGCGGAGGACACGCCCCCCCGCGATCCGGGGCCGCCAGCCGCCGCCACGCCACGCCCCTCCCGGCGGCTGGCGGACCCCCGTCGCCGGGGAGGCGGGGGACGCGCCCACCCCCGCGATCCGGGGCCGCCAGCCGCCGCCACGCCACGCCCCCCCGGCGGCTGGCGGACCCCCAGTCGCCGGGGGGCGGGGGACGCCGCCCCCCCGCGCTCCGGGGCCGCCAGCCGCCGCCCCGCCACGCCCCCCCGGCGGCTGCGGACCCCCGTCGCGGGGGGCGGGGGACGCGCCCCCCCCGCGATCCGGGGCCGCCAGCCGCCGCCACGCCACGCCCCCCGGCGGCTGGGCGGACCCCGTCGCCGGGGGACGGGGGGACAGGCAACCCACGCAGATCCGGGGCCGCCAGCCGCCGCCACGCCACGCCCCCCCGGCGGCTGGCGGACCCCCGGTCGCGGGAGACGGGGGAACCCGCCCCCCGCGATCCGGGGCCGCCAGCCGCCGCCACGCCACGCCCCCCCGGCGGCTGGCGGGCCCCGGATCGCGGGGGGGCGGGTCCCCCGCCCCCCGGCGATGGGGGTCCGCCAGCCGCCGCCACCCCACGTCCATATTGGGAAACATATCGCAATCTTCCTCCTAAAGATTAATTACATTATCCCAGGTGTGTGTCTACTCCCAGCCATATTGCCTGTCTATATTACCTTTTGGACGGAAAGTTGTAGCAATATCATTGGGTGAGTGTACATCTTTTGTGATGTTTTAAGTAGTAACATACTCCCCCTGGTGCATATCAGCAACAATCAACTAATTTTTAATATTTATAAATATATTAAACATTAATACTAATAATCGATATTAATGATCACAATAAACTTCATAAAAATTTATGGGGGATTAAAATGTAAACGATTTGGAATGGTCATTAATATTAATATCACCATTAACTTTCAAATCATGATATCCGCCATGAATGTTATTAAATCAAAACAAAGACATGCGGGTAAGAAAATTATGATGAGTATTAGGGACTAATAATATTGTTCATTAACATTAATATTAATTATTACTAAGATTGCATAATTAGGTACTTAAAATAATGAAAATTAATAATGGTATCCTATTATTAGTACCATTGAGAATTATTACAATCGATTATTGATGTGTAATAACTATATTATTACTCGGAATACCACAGGCAGTGTACACCTACTTGTGGGCCCCAAGACGCTGCCACATCATGGCCCCCACGACTGGGGGCTTCCATCGCTGGGGGGCGGAGGAACCGCCCCCCCGCGATCCGGCGCCGCCAGCCGCTGCCACGCCACGTCTATATTGGGAATCATATCGCAATCTTCCTCCTATAGATTAATTACATTTTCCCAGCTGTGTGTCTACTCCCAGCAATATTGCCTTTCTATATTCTATATTAATATTAATAAATATATTAAATATTAATACTAATAATCGATATTAATGATCACAATAAACTTCATTAAAATGGTGGATTAAAATGTTAACGATTTGGAATGGTAATTAATAGTAATATCACCATTAATTTTCAAAACATGATATCCGCCATGAATGTTACTTAAAGCAAAACAAGATGTTGCTACTTAAAACATCACAAAAGATGTACACTCACCCAATGATATTGCTTCAAATTTCCGTCCAGAAGGGAATATAGACAGGCAATATTGCTGGGAGTAGACACACAGCTGGGAAAATGTAATTAGTCTTTAGGAGGAAGATTGCGATATGATTCCCAATATAGACGTGGCGTGGCGTCGGCTGGCGGCCCCGGATCACGGGGGGGGCGGGTCCCCCGCCCCCGGCGATGGAAGCCCCCTGTCGTGGGGGCTGTGATGTGGTGGCGTCTTGGGGCCCACAAGTAGGTGTAAACTGCCTGTGGTATTCAGAGTAATAATATATTTATTACTCATTAATGATCGATTTTCATAATTCTCAATGGTACTAATAATAGGATACCATTATTCATTTTCATTATTTTAAGTACCTGATTATGCAATCTTAGTAGTAATTATTAATATTAATGTTAATGAACAATGTTATTAGTCCCTAATACTAATCCTAATTTTCACGCCACCCCGGCGGCTGGCGTCCCCGTATCGCGGGGGGGCGGGTCCCCCGCCCCCCGGCGATGGGGGTCCGCCAGCCTCCTCCATGCCACCCCCTGCCGGCGGCTGGCCGCCCTGCGTGTGTTGGCCGGTCCCCACTGCTCCCCGGCTCCCCGCGTCTGCCGCGGAGGGGACTGCATGGACCCGGACGCTGGCTTCTGCCTGGTCCTCCGCGGGCTGGCTGGTCCCGTGTGTGGCAGAGTGGGCCCTGCATGGACCCACTCATGGAACGGAGTCCGTGTCACCGCGTGTGGAGACTCCAACGTCCTCCCCGCCCTCCCTCGTAGTGAGACTGCTTCTCCAGACTCACCGAGGGGTCTGCGCGGACCCTCAGACGAGGGAGTCCGTGACTCTGGGTGGGGGCTCTTTCCTGGCCCCACATGATGGCTTTCTGACTGTTTTGTCACTTATATAGGTGGCTGCATGGACCCACGCGCGTGGGTCCTGGCTGCCCTGCTAGTGGGACTGTGCGCCGCCCCGTGACTCATCTGGGTCGACCCCGCCTGGGACGCACATGTAGTGGATATCATGATTTGAAAATTAATGGTGTTATTAATATTCATTACCATTCCAAATCGTTAACATTTTAATCCACCATAAATATTTATGAGGTTTATTGTGATCATTAATATCGATTATTAGTATTAATATTTAATATATTTATTAATATTCATAATAATTGATTGTTGCTGATATCCACCAGGGGGAGGATGTTACTACTTAAAACATCACAAAAGATGTACACTTACCCAGTGATATTGCTTCAAATTTCCGTCCAGAAGGGAATATAGACAGGCAATATTGCTGGGAGTAGACACACACCTGGGATAATGTAATTAATCTTTAGGAGGAAGATTGGGATATGATTCCCAATATAGACGTGGCGTGGCGGCGGCTGGCGGCCCCGAATCGCGGGGGAGCGGGTCCCCCGCCCCCCGGCGATGGGAGTCCGCCAGCCGCCGGCGGGGGCGTGGCGTGGCGACGGCGGGCGGCCCCGGATCGCGGGGGTCGGCTCCCCCGCCCCCCGGCGATGGGGGTCCGCCAGCCGCCATGGGGCGTTGCGCCGCGGCGGCTTTGGGGCCCACAGCTAGGTGTACACTGCCTGGTGGTATTGGGGTAATAATATGGTTATTACAATCAATATGGATTTAAAAAATTGTCAATGGTACTAATAATAGGATACCATTGTTAATTGGGATAATTATTTTATGTACCTGATTATGCATGCTTAGTATTAATTATTAATATCAATGTCATTGAACATTATTATTAGTCCCTAATACTAATCATTATTTTCTAACGAGCATCTGTTTGTATTGATTTAAGTCACATTCATTGCGGATAACATTGTTTCATTATTAATGGTGAGATTAATAGTAATTACCATTCCAAATCGTTAACATTTTGTTCCAGCATAAATTTTTACGAAGTTCATTGTGATCATTAATATCGATTATTAATATTATATTTATTAATATTAATAATTAATAGACTTGTTCCTGATGTCCACCAGGAGAGGATGATATTACTTGAAACATCAGAAATGGTGTACACGCACCCAGTGTTATTGCTTGAACGTTCCGCCCGAGAGGGGAATATGAGACAGGCAATATTGCTGGGAGTAGACACACACGTGGGATAAAGCAATTAAAATTCAGGGGGAAGATGATGATTCGACTCCCAATACAGGGGTGCCGTGGTGGTGGCTGGCGGCCCCGAATCGCGGGGGGGGCGGTTTCCCCGACCCTCGGCGATACGGGGCCGCCAGCCGCCGTGGGGCGTGTCGTGGCGGTGGCTTTGGGGCCCACAGCTAGGTGTACACTGCCTGTGGTATTGGGGTAATAATATGGTTATTACAATCAATGATGGATTTAAAAAATTGTCAATGGTACTAATAATAGGATACCATTGTTAATTGGGATAATTATTTTATGTACCTGATTATGCATGCTTAGTATTAATTATTAATATCAATGTCATGGAACATTATTATTAGTCCCTAATACTAATCATTATTTTGTCACCAGCATCAGTTCGTAATGATTTAAGTCACATTCATTGCGGATAACATTATTTGATTATTAATGGTGAGAGTAAGTGTAATTACAATTCCAAATCATTAACATTTTAATCCCGCATCAATTTTTACGCAGTTTATTGTGATCATTAATATCGATTATTAATATTAATATTTATTATATTTATTAATATTAATAATTAATAGACGTGTTCCTGATGTCCACCGGGTGAGGATGATATTACTTGAAACATCAGAAAAGGTGTACACGCACCCAGTGTTATTGCTTGAACTTTCCGCCCGAGAGGGGAATATGAGACAGGCAATATTGCTGGGAGTAGACACACACGTGGGAGAAAGTAATTAATACTCAGGGGGAAGATGATGATTCGACTCCCAATACAGGGGTGCCGTGGCGGCGGCTGGGGGCCCTGGATCGCGGGGGGGCGGGTCCCCCACCCCCCGCTGACTGGTGGCCACCAGCCTCTGAGGGGCGGCGTGGCTGCGGCTTGGCCGCCCGGATCGCGGGAGGGGGTGGGTCTGGCTGCTGCTGAGGGCCCACAGGTAAGTGTACACTGCCTGTGGTATTAGGAGTTATAACATGGTTATTACACATCAATGATCGATTTTAATAATTATCAATGGTACTAATAATAGGATACCATTGTTAATTTTGGACAATTATATTAAATACCTGATTATGCACGTTTAGTATTAATTATTAATATTAATGTCATTGAACTATATTATTAGTCCCTAATACAATCATTATTCTTACCGCATCACTTGTATTGATTTAAGTAACATCATTGCGGATACATTATTTGATTATTAATGGTGATAGTAATATTAATTACATTCCAAATCGTTAACATTTTAATCCACTATCAATTTCTATGAAGTTTATTGTGATCATTATTATCAATTATTAGCATTAATATTTATTATATTTATTAATATTAACAATTAATATACTAGTTCCTGATATCCACCAGGGAGAGGAGGCTATTACTTTTTTTTTTTTTTTTTTTTTGATGTGGAGTCTCGCTCTGTCGCCCAGGCTGGAGTGCAGTGGCGCGATCTCGGCTCACTGCAAGCTCCGCCTCCCGGGTTTGCGCCATTCTCCTGCCTCAGCCTCCCGAGTAGCTGGGACTACAGGTGAGGGCCATCTCACCCAGATAGTTTTTTGTATTTTGTAGTAGAGACGGGGTTTCACTGTGTAGTCCAGGATGGTCTCGATCTCCTGACCTCGTGATCCACCCGACTCGGCCTCCCAAACTGCTGGGATTACAGGGTTGAGCCACCGCACCCGGCCATATATTTATATCTATTAATAAAATGGAATCAATACCCAATAACCTTACAGAAAACTTACGTATTCCAAAAATCTGACTTTCTGTCATGTTATTCTAACTGGTGGAATTGGGGGATTTCCATTTTGGTAAGAACATAGGTGAATCGCACACATTTAATTTTAGTGGTCATTGGTCAGGAAACCTATGTCCACTATAGGATACTGCAGAGCGATGCGTTATGGAGAATTTAGGCAAGATAATATGATTTTCAGAGTAAAGGAAGACACCTGTTTTATGTACAGTAATTCCTCATAATATCACAGGGGATACCATATTTAAACTTTGGGGTATCCCCAGGGATGATTCTTATTGAGCCCCATGTGAATTTTAGACACGGAGGCCCCCAACTTTGGTGGCTTTCAACAAATGTGGAAGTTGATCACAACCTATTTGGGGGAGGCTAAAATCAATGAGCATCACTTAACCTTTTATTTAAATACTATTTTTGTAAAGTTTGCATTTCCAATTAGGTGAAATTTAAACCTGTTTCAGTTCTTATCCACTTTTTTTTCCTGAGACGAAGTCTTGCCCTGCACCCAGGCTGGAGTGCAGGGGCATGGTCGTGACTCACTGCAACCTCCGCTTCCCAGTTCAAGCAATTCTCCTGCCTCAGCCTCCCAAGTAGCTGGGATAACAAGTGCCTGCCACCAAGCCCAGCTAATTTTGTATTTGTAGGAGAATGTGGCTTCCCTATGTTGGTCAGCTGGTCTGAACCCCTGACCTTGTGATCTGCCTACCTCGGCCTCCCAAGTGCTCAGATTACAGCCCTGAGCCACCGCACCAGCCTCTCCACATTTTTAGGCAGAGGGGAGTAAGGGCTGCTTTAAGTTATCAGGGACTCCCATGTACCACACCCATTTGTGAAATTTCTTCCTCAGAGTTCTTCAAATCAGCCTACCATTGTTAAAGGCCTCCCACATGGTAATAATTGTGCTACAGGGTTTTATGAACATAGTGTTTATGTTTGATTGAATTAACCTCTCTTGCTGTGGCATAAGGGGGCCATAAGTGTTTTCACCAATTATGAGGCGGGTTCACTGTGCAATGACCTACCAACATTTCTGAGTACAATGAGACCAAACACATTCATACATAAATCCATGAAGTGAAAGTATTACTTACAAACAGCAAACAGAAGACAACAGAAGTCTGGGATTCAATATGAACCTACCGACCGCAAGATCAAGAAAGCTACCCAGAGCAGATGGATGGAGTTTGACTGTAAATGCTTACTTCACTTGCACTAAACTGAGGGACCCCAAAGGAACCCACCTTGGGTTTTCTCACACGATGTGGTTTGCTGGACACAAGCGTTAAAGGACATCTGTTTCGAGCAGGGACTCTAACAAGCCTGGGCTGTTCTGACCAATGTCACCTGATTACAGATATTGCATTCCCACATAACATACAGTTATCTTGAGAACTACCAGTAAGAAAGGGGGAAAATGGCCCTGTACCCTTAAAACTAAAGGATCAGGATATTCGTTGTGACAGAGGCACAGACAGTAGCGACAGAGTGTTCTTGTGAGCCATCTACAGTTCTCTTAACCGAGTGTGGCACCTGACCTCTTTTCTTTTCCTTTCAATGGGAAACGGTTTCAGAATATTTTGAATATTTGAGTTTCTACATCTAAAGAGTTGAGGTACATGACTCATGGCAGTGTAGACTCTGCGGTTACAGAAAGAGTTCAGGAGCCCATCGACCCACATTGGTGGAGAACCTAATCCTCCAGAGAGTGCCACTCCATCTTCCTGGGGTTAGCTCCACATGCAGTGAGGCCATTATGTCTAAGGCCGGCAAGACTTGAGTCCAAAGATTCGACTTTTGTGGCATCAGAAGCAGCAGTGATAAAAAAATCCACACACACTGGCTAGGTGTAACTTGTGTAACATTTCATACATTTTTTTCAAGCACTGCACCATAATTAATTTGCATCAGGGTTTCTCCAAATTAGAAAAGCTTCACTTATGGAATTTCTTTCCAGTGGGAGATTTCACATGACTTTTCAAGTGAATGTTAAAACTGAAATATTCTTGCAGTTTCTATACTATTAGAGTTTAATCTGGTGTACGTTCTTGTATTTACAAGGTCCAGCCACTACATTGTGCATTTTCATATGTCCTTGAGGGGTATGAGAGAAATGAAACATCCACAGCTTCTGGACATTCATAGGGTTTTTCTCATGAATAGCTGATGTCATCCAAAGGAACTAACACAACTGAAGACCTTACCAAAAATTTAAATTCAAAAGGCTTTTCTCCAGTCTGAGGCCTCCCAAATTTCACAAACAGAAAAACTGAAGGCTTGACCACGTTTCCTACATTCTTAAGGTTTCTCTGCAGTGTGAGCTCTTTCATGTTTATGAGGAATGGGAAAGAGTAAATGTTTTACTACCACATTTCTTACATTCAAGGGGTTTTATTTATTTATTATTTATTTTTGAGATGGAGTCTCACTCTGTCGCCAGGCTGGAGTGAGTGGCACGATCTCGGCTCACTGCAACCTCCGCCTCCTGGGTTCAAGTGATTCCTCTGCCTCAGCCTCCTGAGTAGCTGGGATTACAACCATATGCTATGTTACCTAAAGCTAAGGCCCAACCTCCCATGTTTACCTAAGGTCCCGCCCCCCTCTGCACAGGCTCGCTCCCCATTGGCCGGGGGGCGGGCCCTGGGCCCCGGCTGCCTCGGGGGCGGGGCTGCGGGTGGCAGCGGCGGGCCGGCCCTGTACACCTGCATGGTGTGTGTCCCGGCCTCAGCCCAGCGCCAGCTGCCTCCTTGTCCCGAGCCGGATCCTGAGTGGGGAACACGGCTGAAGCGGCGGAGGCGGCGGCGGCGGCGCGGCGGCGGCGCGGCGGCGGCGGCGGCGCTCGCGGCGGCGCGGCGGGCGGCGGCGGCGGCGGCCGCGGCGGAGAGGCGGCCGCGACGGCGGCGGCGGCCCCGCCCCGGGACTCCACTCCGTGTTGAGGCTGCTGCGTCTCTGTCGGCTGCTCAGCTGCGCTCTAGTCGGCCCAGGCACGGCGGCGAGGAGTTAGCGCTGGGAGGCGGCCGCCCGAGATGAGACTGGGCGACGGGCGACAGGGTCTCCGGACCGGGCGGGGGTCTCTGCGCCCGGCGTGGCGGCTCCGAGGTGGGCTCCGCATGGTCCGGGGTCGGGACCCCGGGTCCGTGCGCCTGGGCTTTGTCTCCGCCTCGGGTGGCACCGGGGGTTTCGCGTCTGCTGCGATACCACGTGGGCCAACGCGGGGGTCCCGGGCGCCCTGCGGGTGTGGGCCGGTCCCCACTGCTCCCCGGCTCCCCGCGTCTGCGGCGGAGGGGACTGCATGGACCTGGGCGCTGGCTTCTGCCTGGTCCTCCGCGGGCTGGCTGGTCCCGCGTGCGGCAGAGGGGGCCCTGCATGGACCCACTCATGGAACGGGGTCCGGTTCACCACGTGTGGAGACTCCAACGTCCTCCCCGCCCTCCCTCGTAGTGAGACTGCTTCGCCAGACTCACCGAGGGGACTGCGCGGACCCTCAGACGAGGGAGTCCGTGACTCTGGGTGGGGGCTCTTTCCTGGCCCCACATGATGGCTTTCTGACTGTTTTGTCACTTATATAGGTGGCTGCGTGGACCCGCGCGCGTGGGTCCTGGCTGCCCTGCTAGTGGGACTGTGCGCCGCCCCGTGACTCGTCTGGGTCGACGCTGCCTGGGACGCGCGTGTAGTGGGGGTCTGTGCGTGGGGTGCGCCGTTGCTGGGGGCGCACTGCCCCGCCCCGTGATTTATCCTCTCCCTTGCTGGGCGGGAGAAAGCGAAAGGCGCGGGCCCGGAGCTGTCGCGCAGCGGCCTCACCGACCTCTGCCCAGGCCGGCGGTCCCGGGGGGCGAGGGGTTGTTACCGCGCGTCCCACCGCTGCACTTCCTGCTCTGGCCTTCGGCTGTTTCTGATTGGTGGGAGCAGGGCCCTTCTGCCTGGCGCTTCTTGATTTCTTCCGTTAGTAATGGGAAGAAAAAAAAAATCTGGAAAGCCAGATTGAACTTTGTAGCTCTCAGCGCCTGGAGAGTGGAAGAAACTCTCCCAAGAATTTGTGGCGGCTGAAATGCGTTTCAAGCAGGAGCATCCACACCCACGGAATGAGGCCAAGGCAGTTTACAGTTAGAGGTCAGATTTATGAGGGGGGAGCCAGGGTAGGTCCATAGGTGGGGAGACTCCGACCTCAGCTTGATGGGGAGACCTGATGCTGCCCCTCAGACACGTATTTCTCAGCCACCGGAGAAAGTGGAATCAATCCTTAGTGAATGCTTTCATCAAACTTTTGAAAACCTGTAATGTCCCAGGAAGCAAAATCGAAATGGACAGTTTTCCCCCTTTTAAGAGTGTTAAATGTCCCGGAGACAAACAGCAAGAGCTCAAGGAGTCCAAATACTCACCGGAATTCTTTCTGACAAGAGATGTGTGTGTAAGTAACAGGCATACGAGACAAAACGAACTAATCACTGCAGCTGTGGCTCCTAGCCCCCTGTAGCATGTCATGGAGGCCCTGTTGTGCCTTCTCTGCCCTCTGCTGTCCCAGACCCCAAGGCTACAGCCCACCTCCGTCATCAGCTCCTGCCGACCCATTGCTATGACTCTGTTTCGTGGCTCCCTTTCTCTCTGAAGTTTTGCGTTTCTCCTGAAGTCCTGTTCTTTAAGAGCTTATGATCTGCAGGGAAGATCGGCTTTTGGCAGTACATAGTTAACTGTAGCACAGCTTGAAAAATAACTCTGATAGAGGTGGGCAGGCAGTTTGTACATGCGGGTAAGTGCGAGGTCTTTTTTCAATACCATGAATCCAAGTATTCATGCTATTTAAAATCTGCAATTCTTTTGGACTCTCCAGAGGGTTTTTTAGATTAATTTTTTTCTATTACTTCCTAGTGTTTTGCATAGTTCAGAGTACTTGATTAAAACTTACCAGGCGGCTTGGGTGCGGTGGCTCACGCCTGTAATCCGAGGAATTTGGGAGGTCTAGGCAGGCGGATCACTTGAGGTCAGGGGTTCGAGACCACCTGGGCCAACATGGTAAAATCACCTGTCCTCTACTGAAAATACAAAATTAGTTGGGCGTGGTCGTGGGCTCCTGTAATCGCAGCTACTCATGAGACCTGAGGCAGGAGAATAGCTTGAACCCAGAGCGGGAGGTTTGCAGTGATGAAATGCTCCACGGCACTCCAGCCTGGGCCATAGAGTGAGACTTCCTCTCAAAACAAAACAGAAACAATGTACAGGGTCTACCTCGGCTCTGGAATTTTCCTGGAAGTCTTCCCTTCTGGGCTTCATTTTTCTCACTTTTGAGGATCGTAAATGACGTAATTTCCAAAATTTTTGCCCTACACCTTTAATCCTTTCAAGCAATATAGCAGAGAAAAATCTCTCTTCCCCTGCAATGGTGTGAGGAAGTCCTCACAAAGGAGACACTTGGGTATAAACGGAGAAGACACAGGGTGGTATAATATATAATAATATATATATATATATATATATATATATTTTTTTGGAGTCGGGATGTTTGCTCTGTGCCCACCTGGAGCGCAGTGGCAGATCCCGCTCACTGCAAGCTCCACCTCCTGGTTCGACTCCATTCTCCTACCTCAGCCTTCCAAGCAGCTGGGACTACAGGTACCTGCCACCACGCCTGGCTAATTTTTAGTATTTTTAATAGAACCAGGATTTCACTGTGCTAGCCAGGGTGGTCTCCACCTCCTGACTTCGTGATCTGCCTGCTCGCCTTCCAGAGTGCTGGGATTACAGGTGTGAGCCACTTGTGCCTGGCTCACAGAGGATATATGTTTGAGCTCTACCTTTCAGAGTTCTTTTCTCTACCGGTCTGGGTCCCAACGGAACTAATTCACTCTATCACTGAAGTATACTCTTGCTTTGATGCCATTGGTATGTTGTCCTAGAGATTTGCTGTGGCTCGCCAGGAGTTGTTTTCATAGTAAGAACTGATGCAACCCTCTTTTGTCAGTTGATGAGTCTATGAAACCATCTTGTTTCCTTTAGTATGATCTCCCTGGAACTGGAAGGTCCAGATATGAAGTTTTCTTAGATTATAAGTTCTCAGCTCTTTGCTATCTACCTGTGTCCTGTCTCCCATGTCACCTGCTGTTTTTTCTTCCCACCTGTTTTTTCATGTTAATGTTTTTATGGATAGGTGTCTATTATGCAGGCTACCTCAAAACATTTTTGATGTGACAGGATATAAGTATGAATAATATGTAAAAATAACTTACTCTAGTTCTTTTGAGCAGAGGATTTGTTTTTCTATATGTGGCCCTATTAAGGTTTTGTTAAGTCCAAGTACTTTGTGAACTTCAGTTCCCTTACCTGTAAAATGGAGTTAGTTGTTTAGTAATACCTGTTCTGCCTAACTCAGGAGATTGTTTTCAGGATGAATGAAATCATGAATGTAATGGAATTTGGTAAATTTTAAATGAAATACTGTATTGCCTAAGATTTTTTTTTTAAAGCCGTATTAAGATGAATGAATCTGGGTTTTCCTTTGAAATCCCAGGGGTTTAATTGTACAGAGAAGTTTAATGTGTCTGTTGGGAGCTTCATTATGGATTGTTTTCTATCTTTAATTGGTCAGTAATTTTTTATATTTAGCATTTTTGGGGACCATCAAATTTGTGTTTCAGTTACATTATTGTTTACAAAGTTATTGAATGTGCATGATTTAGTCTTTAAACAATCTCTTCAATTATTTACATTCCCATGTAAAAAATGAAGTAATGAGTCATCCATGTAATAACATTCCCAGGCTTTACTGAGCATAATTTCTTGGCATTGCAGTTTC
>NW_022141724.1:0-47718 GCF_007565055.1 Rhinopithecus roxellana | reverse complement strand
GGAAACGTTAATCTCTCAGTAAAAACTAGACGTAATAGGAACTTTCTGACATACAGCTTTGTGATGTGTGAATTCACCTGACAGAGTGACACCATTCTTTTCATTAACCAGTTTGATAACACTGATTTCTTGTTATCTGCAATAGGGTATTTTAGAGGGCATTGAAGCCTATGGTGACAAAGGAAATATCCTCAGATAAAAACCAAAAAGAAGCTTTCTGTGAAACTGCTTTGTGATGTGTGAATTCATCTCACTGAATAACATCCATCTTGTCATTGAGAAGTTTGTTAACACTATTTTCATTTACTCTGAATTCGGATATTCAGGAGTGCCTTGAGGAATATGGTGAAAAATAATATCCTCAGACAAAAACTAGAAAAAAGTTTTCTGAGAAACTTTTCTGTGATGTGTGAATTTATCTCACAGAGTTACACTATTCTTTGCATTGAGTAGTTTACTTACACTGTTTTCTTGGTATCTGAAATCTGATATTTCTGAGCACATTGAAGCTTATGGTGACAATGTAAATATCCTCATATAAAAACTAGAAAGAAGCGTTCTGAGAAACTGCTTTCTGATGTGTTAATTCATCTCAGAATATTACATGATTGCTTTCATGGAGCAGATTGGTAGCACTGTTTTTGGTGCATCTGATAAGGGATATCTTGGATCGCATTGAAACCTATGGTGACAAAAGAAATATCCTCAGATAAAAACTAGAAACAAGCTTTCTGAGAAAGTTCTGTGTGATGTGTGAATTCATCTCACAGAGTTACATCTTTCTTTTCATGGAGCAGTTTGCAAACACTGTTTTGAAGGAATCTGCAAAGGGATGTTTGGGAGCGCTTTGAGACCTATGGTGAAAAAGGAAATATCCTCAGATAAAAACTAGAAAAAAGCTTTAGAGAAACTGCTTTGTGAGGTGTGAATTCATCTCACAGAGTTACACCTTTCTTTTAATTGAGCAGTTTGGTAGCACTCTTTTTGGGAAACCTGCAAAGGGATTTTCTGGAGTTCTTAGAGTCCTATGATGAAAAAGGAAATATCTTCTGATAAAAACCGGAGAGAAGGTTTTTGAGAAACTGTTTTGTGAGGTATGTATTCACCTCATAGAGGTAAACCATTTTGTTGATTTAGTGATTTCTCATCACTGTTTTTGTGGTGTCTGGGAAACGATATGTGGGAGCGCATTGAGACTGATGGTGGAAAAGTAAATATGCAAAGATAAAAACTAGAAAGGAGCTTTCTGAGAAATTTATTTGTAGTGGGTGAATTCATCTCCCAGAGGTAAACCATTTTTTACATTGAGCAGTTTGCTAACCCTGTTTTTGAGGTACGTACAAAGGTATATTCAGAGCGCAGAGAAGCCTATAGTGAAAAAGGACATACCTCTGATAGAACTCGATAAATCTTTCTGAGAGACTCTTTTGTTATGGGCGAATTTATCTCACAGAGTTAAATCTTTCTTTTCGTTGAAGAGTTTGGTAACACTGTTTTCTGGAATATGTAAGGGATATTCGGGTGCAGATAGAGGCCAAAGTTGACAAAAGAAATATCTTCAGGTAAAGACAGGAAAGTATCTATAACTGCTTGGTGTTGTGAGCATTCATCTCATAGAGGTAAAGCTTTCTTTTGAGAGAGCAGTTTGGAGTCACTGTTTTTGTGGTGTCTGAGAAGGGGTATTTGAGAGCCCATTGAAGCCGATGGTGTAAAAGTAAATATCCTGAAATAAAAACTAGAAAGAAGTTTTCTGAGACATTTCTTCAGATCGCTTAATTCCTCACACAGAATTACACGTTTACTTTCTTTCAGCAGTTTGGTAGCACTGTTTTTATGGAACCTGCAGAGGGCTATTAGGGAGTTCTAGAGGCCTATGGTGAAAAAGGAAAGGATTTCAAATGAAAACTGGAGAGAAGCTCTTCGAGAAACGGTTTTATGATGTGTGTATTCATTGCATACAATTTAACCTTTTTGCTGATTGAGTAGTTCATCACTATTTTAGTAGTATCTGAGAGGAGTTATTTGGAGACACATTGATTCCTATGGTGAAAAAGGAAATATCCTCAGATTTAAAGTAAAAGAAGATTTCTGAGAAACTGCGTTGTGATGGGTGAATTCATCTCACAGAGTTACACTTTTCTTTTCATTGAGCAGATTGGTAACACTGCTTTTGTGGAATCTGCAAAGGGATATTCAGGAGTGCATAGAATAAAATGGCAAAAAAAGAAATATCTTCAGGTACAAACTGGAGAGAAGCTTTCAGAGAAACTCCTTGATGATGTGTACATTCATCTCATAGAGGTAAACATTCTGTTGAGGGAGCACTTTGATATCACTGTTTTTGTGGTATCTGAGAAGGGATATTTGGGAGCACTTTGAAGCCTATGGTGGAAAAAGAAATATCCTCAGATGAAAACTGGAAAGAAGCTTCCTGAGAAACTACTTTGTGATTGGTCAGCTTATCTCACAGCATTACATTATTCTTTTCACGGAGCAGTTTGGTAGCACTGTTTTTGTGGAACCTGCAAAGGGATATTTGGGACCACATAGAGGCCTATGGTAATAAAAGAAAATTCTTCAGGTAAAAACAGGAGAAAGATTTTGGAGAAACTCCGTTGTGATGTGTGCATTCATCTAATAGAGCTAAACGTTTCTGTTGAGGGAGCACTTTGGCATTACTGTTTTTCTGGTGTCTTGGAATGGATAATTTGGAACACATTGAAGCCTAAGGTGGAAAAGAAAGTATCCTAGAAAGAAGCTTTCTGAGAAACTGCTTTATAATGTTGTAATTCATCTCACAGAGTTACATTATTCTTTCATGGATCAGTTTGGTAGCACTGTTTTTGGGGAATCTGAAGAGGAATATTTTGAATCGCATTGGAGCCTATGGTGACAAAGGAAATATCCTCAGATTTAAACTAGAAAGAAGCTTTCTGAGAAACTTCTTTGTAATGTGTGAATTCATCTTACAGAGTTACACCACCCTTCTAGTTGAGGAGTTTGCTACCACTGTTTGTGGAATCTGCAATGGGATATATTGGAGCATATTGAGGACTATGGTGAAAAAGGAAATATTCTCAGAAAAAAAGTAGAAAGAAACGTTCTGAAAAACTACTTTGTGATGTGTGAATTCATCTCAAAGTGTTACAGTGTTCTTTTCATTCAGCAATTTGCTAACACTGTTTTCTTGGAATCTGCAATGGGATACTTGGGAATTCATTAAAGCGTAAGATTACATAGGAAATATCCTCAGATAAAATCTGGAAGGAAGCTTTCTGAGAAACAGCTTTGTGATGTGTTAATTCACCTGACAGAGTTACAAGATCCTTTTCATGGATCAGTTAGGTAGCAGTGCTTTTGTGGAATCTGAGAAGGGATATTTAAAGGCGCATCAAGTCTATAGTGAAAAAGGAAATATCCTCAGATAAAACCGGAAAGAGGCTTTCTGGGAAAGTTCTTTGTGATGTGTGAATTCATCTCACAGAGTTACACCTTTCTTTTCATGGAGCAGTTTGCAAACACTGTTTTAATGGAATCTACAAAGGGATATTTCTGAGTGCTCTGAGGCCAATGTGAATAAGGAAATATCCCCATGTAAAAACTAGAAGGAAACTTTCTGAAAAACAGCTTTGTGATGTGTGAATTCATCTCAGAGTTACACTGTTCTTTTCATTTACTAATGTGCTAACCCTCTTTTTTTTGATTCTACAATGGGATATTTCCGAGCGTATGGAAGCTTATCATGAGAAAGGAAATATCCTGATATAAAAACCAGAAAGTAGCATATTGAGAAAACTGCTTTTTGATGTGTTAATTCATCTCACAGAGTTACACGATTCATTTCATGGATCAGTTTGGTGGCACTGTTTTTGGGTAATCTGAGAAGGGAAATTATTGATCGCATTGAAGCCTGTGGTGACAAAGAAAATATCCTCAGATATAAACCAAAAAAGAAGCTTTCTGAGAACCTTCTTTGTGATGTGTGAATTCATCTCACAGAGTTACACCTTTCTTTTAGGAGTTTGCTAATACGGTTTTCCTGGAATCTGCAAAGGGATATTTTGGAGCACATTGAGGCCTAGATAATATCCTCAGATAAAAACTAGAAAGAAGTTTTATTATAAAGAAATTTTCTGTGAATTCATCTCACAGAGTTACACTGTTTTTTTCACTGAGCAGTTTGATAACACCATTTTTGTGGAATCTGCAATAGGATATTGAGGAGCGTGTTGAAGCCTGTGGTGACAAATTAAATATCCTCAGACTTAAACAAAACAGAAGCTTTCTGAGAAACTGCTTTGTGATGTGTGAATTCATCTCACAGATTTATACATTTCTTTTCATGGAGAAGTTTCCTAACACTATTTTCGTGGAATCTGCAAAGGGCAGTTCACAAGTGCATTGAGACAAGTGGTGAAAACGAAATATCCTCAGAGAAAAACTAGAAAGAAGCTTTCTGAGAAGTTGCTTTGTGATTTGTGAATTCATCTCAGAGTTGCATGCTTCCTTTCATGGGGCAGTTTGGTAGCACTGTTCTTGGGGAATCTGAGAAGGGATATTTTGGATCGCCTTGAAGCCTGTCGTTACAAAGGAAATTTTCTTAGATGAAATCTAGAAAGAAACTTTCTGAGAAACTTCTTTGTGATGTGCGAATTCCTCTCAGATAAAAACTTGAAAGAAGCTTTCTGAGAAACAACTTTGTGATGTGTGAATACATCTCACAGAGTTACACCATTCTTTTCATGGAGCCATTTGTTAGTACTTTTATTGGGGAATCTGAGAAGGGATGTTTTGGACTGCATTGAAGTCTAAGGTGACAAAAGAAATATCCTCAGATAAAAACCAGAAAGAAGCTCTCTGTTAAACTGCTTTGTGATGTATAAATTCATCTCACAGAGTTACACCGTTCTTTTTATTGAGCAGTCTGATAACACTGGTTTCGTTTAATATGCAATAGGATAGTTGGGAAAGCATTGAAGCCTATGGTTACAAAGGAAAAATCCTCAGATAAAAACCATAAAGAAACTTTCTGAGAAACTGCTTTGTGATGTGTGAATTCATCTCACAGGGTTACACCATTCTTTTCATTGGGAAGTTTACTAACACTTTTTTTTTTAATCTGCAATGAGATACTCAGGAGTGCAATCAGGAATATGGTGAAAAAGGAAATCTCCTCAGATACCAACTAGAAATAAAGTTTCTGAGAAAGAGCTTTGTGATGTGTGGATTCACCTCACAAGTTTACAGCACTGTTTTCATGGATCAGTTTGGTAGCACTGTTTTTGGGGTATCTGAGAATGGATATTTTGAATCACAATGAAGCCTATGGTGACAAAGGAAATATCCTAAGTAAAAAACTAGAAAGAAGCTTAATGAGAAAGTTCTTTGTGATATGTGAATTCATCTCACAGAGTCACACCTTTCTTTTCATGGAGTAGTGCTCTAAAACTATTTTCGTGGAATCTGCAAAGGGATATTTGGGAGTGCATTGAGGCCTATTTAAAAACCTAAATATCCTCAGATAAACCTAGAAAGAAACTTTCTGAGAAACTGCTTTGTGATGTTTGAATTCATCTCACCAGTGTTACACTTTTCTTTTCACTGAGCAGTTTCCTAACACTGTTTTTATGGAATCTGCAAAGGGATATTTGGAAGCATATTGAGGCATATAGTGAAAAAGGAAATGTCATCACATAAAAAGTATAAAGAAGCTTTCTGAGAAACTGCTTTGTGATGTGTGAATTCATCTCACAGAGTTACACCATTCCTGTCATTGAGCTGTTGGTTAACACTGTTTTCTTGGAATATGGAATGGGATATTTCAGAGATCATTGAAGCTTAGGGTGACAAAGGAAATATCCTCAGACAAAAAACAGAAAGAAGGTTTCTCAGAAACTGCTTTGGGATTTGTGAATTCATCTCACAGAGTTATACATTTCCTTTCAAGGAGCAGTATTTTAGCATCGTTTTTGGGGAATCTGAGAAGAGATATATTCAATCGCATGAAGCCTATGATAACAAACGAAATATTCTCAAATAAAAAGCAGAAATCAGCTTTCTGAGAAGCTTCTTTGTGATGCATGTATTCATCTCACAGAATAACACCTTTCTTTTCATGGAGCAGTTTGCTAACACTGTTATCATGAAACCTGCAAAGGGATATTTGTGAGTACTTTGAGTCCTATAGTGAAAAAGGAAATATCCTCAGACTAAATCGATAAAGAAGATTTCTGGGAAACTGTTTTTTAATGTGTGAATTCATCTCACAGAGTTACGCTATTATTTTCATTAAACAGTTTGGTAAACCTGATTTCTTGGGATCTGCAATAGGATATTTGGGAGCACTTTGAAGTCTATTGTGATAAAGGAAATATCCTCAGATAAAAACCATAAATAATCTTTCTGTGAAACTGCTTGGTGATTTGTCAATTCACCACACAGTTTTTCACTGTTCCTTTCATTGAGAAGTTTGCTAACACTTTTTTCATGGAATATGCAATGAGGTATTCCAGAGCTCATTGAGGAATATGGTGAAAAAGGAAATATTCTCAGATAAAAACAAGAAAGGAGTGTTGTGAGAAACTGCTTTGTTATGTGTCAGTTCATCTCACTGAGTTACACCAGTGAGATAGGGATATTTTGGATAGCATTGAAGTCTATGGTGACCAAGGAAATATCCTCAGGTAAAAGTAGAAAGAAGCTTTCTGAGAAATGTCTTTGTGATGTATGTATTCATCTCACAGAATAACACCTTTCTTTTCGTGGAGCAGTTTACTAACACTGTTTTTATGGAATCAACAAAGGGATATTTGGAGTGAGGTGAGGCCTATGTAGAAAAAGGGAATATCCTCAGAAAAAAAACTAGGAAGAAGTTTTCGGAGAAACTGCTTTGTGATGACTGAATTCATCTCACAGAGTTACACCACTCTGTTCATGGAGAAGTTTGGTAGCACTGTTTTTAGGGAATGTGAGAAAGGATATTTTGAATCGCTTTGAAGCCTATGGTGACAAAGAAATATCTTCAGATAAAAACTAGGAAGAATCTTTCCCAGAAACTTCTTTGTGACGTGTGAATTCATCTCACAGAGTTACACCTCTCCCTTCATGGAATCATTTGCTCACATTGTTTTCATGGAACCTGCAAATTGATATGTGGGAGGTCATTGATGCTTATGGTGAAAGGGGAATTATCCTCAGATAAAAAAGAAAAAGAAGTTTTCTGTGAAACTGCTGTGTGAGGTGTGAATTCATCTCACCAAGATAGCCCTTTCTGTTCAATGAGAAGTTTGCTAACACATTTTTCGTGGAATCTGCAATGGGTTATCCCAGAGAGCATTGAGGAATATGGAGAAAAAAGAAATATCCTCAGATAAAATCTGGAAAGAAGCAGTCTGAGAAACAGCTTTGTGATGTGTGAATTCATATCGCAGAATTACACCCTTCTTTTCATGGAACAGTTTGGCAACGCTGTTTCTGGGGATCTGAAAAGGGATATTTTGGATTGCATTGAAGCCTATGCATGATATATGGAAATACAGTCAGATAAAAACTACCAAGAAGCTTTCTGAGAAACCTCCTTGTGATGTGAGTATTCATCTCTCAGAGTAATGTCTTTCTTTTCTTTGAGCAGTTTGCTAACACTGTTTTTGTGGAATCTACAAAGTGATATTTGAGAGTGAGTTGAAACCTATTGTGCAAAGGAAAATATCTTCAGATAAAAGCTAGAAAAATTAAAGCCTATGGTGATAGGGGATATATCCTCAGCCATAAACTAAAAAGAAGATTTCTGAGAAAATGCTTAGTGGTTTCTGAATACATCTCACAGGGTTACACTGTTGTTTCCATTGAGCAGTTTGCTAACACTGTTTTCATGGAATCTGGAATCTGATATGTCAGAGCACATTGAAGTTTAGGGTGACAAAGGAAATATCCTCATATAAAAACTAGAAAGAAGCTTTCTGAGATATTTCTTTGTGATGTGTGAATTCATCTCACAGAACTACACCTTTCATTTCATGCAGCAGTTTCCTAACACAGTTTTCATGGAATCTGCAAAGGGATATTTGGGAATGCACTGAGGCCAATACTGAAAAAGAAAATATCCGCAGATAAAAACTAGAAAGAAACATTCTGAGAAACTGTTTTGTGATGTGTGAATCCATCTTACAGAATTATACCGTCCCTTTCATTGAGAAGTTTGGTAACACTGCTTTGGGGAATCTGCAAAGGGATATTCGGGACAACATGGAGTCCAATGGCAAAAAAGGAAATAACTTCAGGTAAAAACTGGAGAGAAGTTTTCTGAGAAAACCCTTTATGATGTGTGCGTTCATCTCATAGACCTAAACGTTTCTGTTGAGGGAGCACTACGGCATCACAATTTTTGTGGTGTCAGAGAAGGGATATTTGGGAGTGCATTGAAGCCTATGGTGGAAAAGGAAATAGGCTCATATAAAAATTAAAAAGAAGCTCACTGGGAATCCGCTTTGTGATGTGTTAATATATCTCACAGAGTTACATGATTCTTTACACGGAGCAGTTTGGTAGCAATGTTTTTGGGGAATCTGAGAAGGAATATTTTGGCTATCATTCAAGCCTATAGTGACAAAGGAAATATCCTCAGATAAAAACTAGAAAGAAGCCCTCTGAGAAAGTTCTTTGTGATGTGGGAACTCATCTCACAGACTTACACCATTCTTTTCATGGAAGAGTTTCTCTCACTGTATTCCTGGAATCTGCAAAGGGATATTTGGGAATGCATTGAGCCTATAGTAAAAATGGAAATATCCTCAGATAAAAATTAGAAAGAACCTTTCTGAGAGACTGCTTTGTGATGTATGAATTCATCTCACCGAGTTACACCATTCCTGTCATTGCGCAGTTGGCTAACACTGTTTTCTTGGAATTTGCAATGGGATATTTCAGAGATCATAGTAGTTTACGGTGACAAAAGAAATATCCTCAGACAAAAGCTAGAATGAAGGTTTCTGAGAAACTGCTTTGTGGGATGTGAATTCATCTCACAGAGTTACACAATTCCTTTCAAGGAGCAGTATTGTAGCACTGTTTTCGGGGAATCTGAGAAGGCATATTTTCAATCTAATTGAAGCCTATGGTGACAAAGGAAATATCCTCAGATAAAAAGTAGAAATCAGCTTTGTTAGAAGCTTCTTTGTGATGTATGTATTCATCTCACAGAGTAACACCTTTCTTTTCATGGAGCATTTTGTTAACTCTGTTTTCATGGAATCTGCAAAGAGGTTTGTGACCACTTTGAGGCTATAGTGAAAAAGGAAGTATCCTCAGATAAAAACTAGAAAGAAGCATTCTGATAAACTTCTTTGTGATATGTGTATTCATCTTAGAGTGTTACACTTTTCTTTCCATGGAGTAGTTTGCTAACATGGTTTTTGTGGAATATACACAGGGATATTTGGGAGCCCACTGAGGCCTACACTGAAAAAGGAAATGTCCTCAGATAAAAACTAGAAAGAAGCATTCTGAGAAACTGCTTTGTGATGTGTGAATTCATCTTAAAGAATTATACCGTTGTTTTCATTGAGAAGTCTGATAACACTGTTTTCATGGGATCTGCAATAGGATATTTGGGAGTACATTAAAGCCTATGGTTGCAAAGGATGTATCCTCAGATAAAAACCAAAAAGATGCTTCCTGTGAAACTGCTTTGTGATGTGTGAAGTCCTCTCACAGTGTTACACCACTCTTTTCATTGACAATTTTTTAACATTTTTTCCTGGAATCTGCAATGGGATATTCGGAAGCACATTGAGGAATATGGTGAAAAAGGAATTACACTCAGAGAAACACTAGAAAGAAGCTTTCTGAGAAATAACTTTGTGATGTGCATATTCATCTCACAGAATTACATGATTCTTTTCTTGGAGCAGTTTGCTAACACTGTTTTCATGGAAACTGCATTTGGATATTTGGCAGTGGTTTGAAACATGGTGACAAAGGAGATATCCTCACACAAAAAGCAAAAAGAAGCTTTCTGAGAAACCGCTTTTTGATGTGTGAATTCATCTCAAAGACTTACACGATTCTTTTCAAGGATCCGTTGTAGCACCCTTTCGGGGAATCTGAGAATGGATATTCTGGATCGCTTTGAAGACTATGGTGACAAATGAATTATCCTCATATAAAAACTAGAAAGAAGCTTCCTGAGAAAGTTTTTTGTGATATGTGAATTCGTCTCACAGAGTTAGACCTTACTATTTATGGAGCAGTTTTTTAATAGTTTTCATGGAATCTGCTATGGAATATTTCGGACCACAATGAAGCCTACAGTGACAATGGAAATATCCTCATATAAAAACTAGAAAGAAGCTTTCTGATATACCGCTTTCTGATGTGTTAATTCATCTCACTGCGTTTCATGATGCTTTTCATGGATAAGTTTGTTAGCACTGTTTTTGTGGAATCTGATAGAGGATAATTTTGGATCACTTTGAATCCAATGGGGACAAAGAAAATATCCTCAGATAACAACTAGAAAGAAGCTTTCAGAGAAAGTCCTTTGTGATGTGTGAATATATCTCACACAGTTAAACTTTTCTTTTCATGTAACACTTTGGTAACACTGTTGCCATCGAATCTGCAGTAGGATATTTGGGAGCACATTGCAGCCTGTGGTGACAAAGGAAATATCCTCATTAAAAAAACCAAAAGGAAGCTTTCTGAGAAACCGCTTTGTGACGTGTGAATTCATCTCAGAGAGTTATACTGTTCTTTTCTTTCAGCAGTTTGCTAACTCTGTTCTCTTGGAATCTGCAATGGGATGTTTGGGAGAACAGTGAGACTTATTGTGACAAAGGAAATATCGTGAGACAAAAACTAGAAAGAAGCTTTCTGAGAAACTGCTTTGGGCTTTGTGAATTCATCTAAGAGACTTACATGGTTGTTTTCATTTAAAATGCAGTTTGATAGCAGTGTTTCCAGGAATCTGAGAAGGGATTTTTTGGATCTCCTTGAAGCCTATTGTGAAAAAGGAAATATCCTCAGATAAAAATTAGAAAAAGCATTCTGAGAAAGTTCTTTGTGATGTGTGAATTCATCTCACACAGTTACACCTTTCTTTTCATGGAGCAGTTTGCTAACACAGATTAGGTGGAATCTGCAAAGGGACATTTCTGAGAGCATTGAGGCCTATGGTGAAAAAGGAAATATCCTCACATAAAAACTCGAAAGAATGTTGCTGAGAAACTGCTTAGTGATATGTGAATTCATCTCACTGAGTTACACTGTTCTTTTCATTGTGCAGTCAGCTAACACTGTTTTCTTGGAATCTGGAATGGTATATTTCAGATTTCACAGAAGCTTATGGTGACAAAGGAATTATCCTCAGACAAAAACCATAAAGAAGCTTTCTGAGAAACTGCTTTGTGATATGTTATTCATCTCAGAGAGTTACACGATACTTTTCATGGATCACTTTTGTAGCACTGTTTTTGGGGAATCTGAGAGGGGATATTTTGGATCGCATTAAAGCTTACGGTGACAAAGGAAATATCCTCAGATAAAAACTGGAAAGATTTCTGAAAAAGTTCTTGGTGATGTGTGAACTCATCTCACTTAGTTACACCTTTCTTTTCACGGAGAAGCTTGCTAACGGTCTTTTCATGGAAACTGCAAGGGGATATTTGGGAGCGCATTAAGGTGTATAGTGAAAAGTTAAATATCCTGAGATAAAAACGAGAAAGAAGCTTTCTGAGGAACTGCTTTGTGTTGTGTAATTTCAACTCACAGAGTTGTACTTTACTTTCCATGGAGCAGTTTGCTAACACTGTTTTCATGAAATCTGCAAAGGGATATTTGGGAGAGGATTGAGGCCTGTAGTGAAAAAGGAAATATCCTCTGATAATAAATAGAAAGAAGCTTTCTGAGAAACTGCTTTGTGATGTGTGAATTCAACTCACAGTTACACTGTTCTTTTCATTGAGCAGTTTGCAACCACTGTTTTCTTGGAATCTGCAATGGGACATTTTGAGCACATTGAAGCTTATTTTGACAAAGGAAATATCCTCAGACAACAACTAGAAAGCAGCTTTATGTGAAATCGCTTTGTGGTGTTTTAATTCATCTTACATACAGTGTTACACGATTCTTTTTATGGATCAATTTGGTAGCATTGTTTTTGAGGAATCAGATAAGGGATATTTTGGATCACATTGAAGCCTATGGTGACAAGGGAAATATCATCAGATAAAAACTAGAAAGAAGTTTTCTGAGGAACTTCTTTGTGATGTGTGAATTTATCTCACAGAGTTACACCTTCCTTTTCATGGAGCAGTTTGCTCCCAATCTTTTCGGGGAAACTGCAAAGTGATATTTGGGAGTGCATTGAGGCCTATGGTGAAAAAGGAAGTATCCTCAGATAAAAACGAGAAAGTAGTTTTCTGAGAAACTGCTTTATGATGTGTTAATTCATCTCATGGAGTTACACAATTCTTTTCATGCATCAGTTTGGTAGCACTTTTTTTGGGTAGTCTGAGGAGGGATATTTTGCACCACATTGAAGCCTATGGTTTCTAAGGAAATATCCTCACATAAAAACGAGAAAGAAGGTTTCTGAGAAACTGCTTTGTGCTGTGTGATTTCATCTCACAGAGTTACAACTTCCTTTTCTTGTAGACGTTTGCTAACACTGTTTTTGTAAAATCTGCAAAGGAATATTTGGGAGCATGTTGAGGCCTATAGTGAAAAAGGAAATATCCTCAGATAAAAACTAGAAAGAAGCTTTCTGAGAAACTGCTTCGTGATGTGTGAATTCACCTTACAGTGTTACACTGTTCTTTTCATTGAGCAGTTTGCTATAACTCTTTTCTTGGAATCTTCAATGGGATATTTCATAGCTCTTTGAAGCTTATGGTGACATAGGATATATGCTCAGATAAAAACTAGAAAGAAGCTTTCTGAGAAACCGCTTTTAGATGTGTGAATTCATCTCACAGAATTACATCATTCATTTCACGTAGCTGTTTACTAACACTATTTTCTTGGAATCTGCAAAGGGATATTTGGCAGTGCATAGAAGCCTATAGTTAAAAAGGAAATATCCTCAGAAAAATACTAGAAGGGAGCTTTCTGAGAAGTTGCTTTGAGATGTGTGAATTCACCTCACAGTGTTAAACTGTTCTTCTCATTGATCAGTTTGCTATAACTCTTTTCTTGGAATTTGCAATGGGATATTTAGTAGCTCATTGAAGCTTACGGTGACATAGGAAATATCCTCATGGAAAAAGTAGAAAGAAGTTTTCTGAGAAACCACTTTGTGATGTGTCAATTCACCTCACATATTTACATGAACCTTTCTTAGGTCAGTTTGGTAGCACTATTTTTGAGAAGTCTGAGAAGGGATACTTTGGATCACATTGAAACCTATGGTGACAAAGTTAATATCCTCAGTTGAAAACCAGAAAGAAGCTTTTTGGGAAGTTCACAGATTTACAAAATTCTCTTCATGGAGCAGTTTCGTAGCACCTTTTTTGGGGGCTGTTAGAAGGAATCTTTTGGATCCCATTGATGCCTATGGTGAGAAAGGGAGTACCCTTAGAGAAAATCTAGAAAGAAGCTTTCTGAGGAACCATTTTGTGATTTCTGAATTCATTTCACAGAACTACATGATTCTTTTTGTGGATCAGTTTGGTAGCACTGTTTTTGGGGATCTGAGAAGGGATATTTTGGATCACATTAAAGCCTGTGGTGACAAGCAAAATATCCTCGAATAAAAACCAAAAAGTACTTTCTGAAAAACTGCTTTGTGATTTGTGAATTCATCGTCAGCACCCATCAACTCATCATCTACATCAGGTATAACTCTCAATGCATTCCCTCCCCCATCCCCCGTCCCCATAATATGCCCCGGTGTGTGATGTTCCCCTTCCCGAGTCCAAGTCACCTCATTGTTTAGTTCCCACCTATGAGTGAGAACATGCAGTGTTTGGTTTACTGTTCTTGAGATAATTTGCTGAGAATGATGGTTTCCAGATGCATCCATGTCCCTACACAAACTCATCGTTTTTTATAGCTGCATAGTATTCTGTGCTGTATATGTGCCACATTTTCTTAATGCAGTCTGTCACTGATGGACATTTGGGTTAATTCCAAGTCTTTACTATTGTGAATAGTGCCACAAAGAACATATGTGTGCATGTGTCTTTATAGCAGCATGATTTATAATCCTTTGGGTATATACCCAGTAATGGGATTGCTGGGTCATATGGTACTCCTAGTTCTACATCCTTGGGCAATCGCCATACTGTTTTCTCTAATGGTTGAATTAGTTTACAGTCCCACCAACAGTGTAAAAGTGTTCCTATTTCTAAACATCCTATCAAGCACCTGCTGTTTCCTGACTTTTTAATGATTGCCATTCTAACTGGTGTGAGATGGTATCTCATTGTGGCTCTGACTAGCATTTCTCTGATGGCCAGTGATGACGAGCATTTTTTCATGTGTCTTTTGGCTGCATGCACGTATTCTTTTGAGAAATGTCTGTTCATATCTCTTGCCCACTTTTTGATGGGGTTGTTTGTTTTTTTCTTGTAAATTTGTTTGTGTTCTTTGTCGTTTCTGGATATTGGCCCTTTGTCAGATGAGTAGATTGCAAAAATTTTCTCCCATTTTGTAGGCTGTCTGTTCACTCTGATGGTAGTCTTTTTGCTGTGCAGGAGCTCTTTAGTATAATTAGATCCCATTTGTCAACTTTGGCTTTTGTTGCCATTGCTTTTGGTGTTTTAAACATGAAGTCCTTGCCCATGCCTATGTCCAGAATGGTATTACCTAGGTTTTCTTCTAGAGTTTTTATGGTATTAGGTCTAACATTTAAGTCTCTAATCCATCTTGAATTAATTTTCGCAGAAGAAGTAAGGAAAGGATCCAGTTTCAGCTTTCTACTTATGGCTAGCCAATTTTCCCAGCACCATTTATTAAATAGGGAATCCTTTCCCCATTTCTTGTTTCTCTCAGGTTTGTCAAAGATCAGATGGCTGTAGATGTGTGGTATTATTTCTGAGGACTCTGTTCTGTTCCATTGGTCTGTATCTCTGTTTTGGTACCAGTACCATGCTGTTTTGGTTACTGTAGCCTTGTAGTATAGTTTGAAGTCAGGTAGCGTGACACCTCCAGCTTTGTCCTTTTGACTTAGGATTGTCTTGGCAATGCGGGCTCTTTTTTGGTTCCATATGAACTTTAAAGCAGTTTTTTCCAATTCTGTGAAGAAACTCATTGGTAGCTTGATGGGGATGGCATTGAATCTATAAATAACCTTGGGCAGTATGGCCATTTTCACAATATTGATTCTTCCTATCCATGAGCATGGTATGTTCTTCCATTTGTGTCCTCTTTTATTTCACTGAGAAGTGGTTTGTAGTTCTCCTTGAAGAGGTCCTTCACATCCTTGTAAGTTGGATTCCTAGGTATTTTATTCTCTTTGAAGCAATTGTGAATTTAAGTTCATTCATGATTTGGCTCTCTGTTTGTTACTGTTGTATAGGAATGCTTGTGATTTTTGCACTTTAATTTTGTATTCTGAGACTTTGCTGAAGTTGCTTATCAGCTTAAGGAGATTTTGTGCTGAGATGATGGGTTTTTCCAAATATACAATCATGTCATCTGCAAACAGGGACAATTTGACTTCTTCTTTTCCTAACTGAATGCCATTTATTTCTCTCTTGCCTGATTGCCCTAGCCAGAACTTCCAAGACTATGTTGAATAGGAGTGGTGAGAGAGGGCATCCCTGTCTTGTGCCAGTTTTCAAAGGGAATGTTTCCAGTTTTTGCCCTTTCAGTATGATATTGGCTGTGGTTTTGTCATAAATAGCTCTCATTATTTTGAGATGCGTTCCATCAATACCGAATGTATTGAGAGTTTTTAGCATGAAGGGCTATTGAATTTTGTCAAAGGCCTTTTCTGCATCTATTGAAATAATCATGTGGTTTCTGTCTTTGGTTCTGTTTATATGCTGGATTATGTTTATTGATTTGCATATGTTGAACCAGCCTTGCATCCCAGTGATGGAGCCCACTTGGTCATGGTGGATAAGCTTTTTGATGTGCTGCTGGATTCGTTTTGCCAGTATTTTACTGAGGATTTTTGCATCGATGTTCAACAGGGATATTGGTCTAAAATTCTCTTATTTTGTTGTGTCTCTGCCAGGCTTTGGTATCAGGGTGATGTTGGCCTCATAAAATGAGTTAGGGAGGACTCCTTCTCTTTCTATTGATGGGAATAGTTTCAGAAGAAAAGGTACCAGCTCCTACTTTTACCTCTGGTAGAATTCAACTGTGAATCCGTCTGGTCCTGGACTTTTTCTGGTTGGTAGGCTATTAATTATTGCCTCAATTTCAGAGCCTGCTATTGGTCTATTCGGGGATTCAACTTCTACCTGGTTTAGTCGTGGGAGAGTGTAAGTGTTCAGGGAATTATCCATTTCTTCTAGATTTTCTAGTTTATTTGTGTAGAGTTGTTTATAGTATTCTCTGATGTTAGTTTGTATTTCTGTGGGGTTGGTGGTGATAGCCCATTTCTCATTTATTATTGCGTCTATTTGATTCCTCTCTCTTTTCTTCTTTATTCATCTTGCTGGTGGTCTATCAATTTTGTTGACCTTTTCAAAAAACCAACTCCTGGATTCATTGATTTTTGGAAGGTTTTTTTGTGTCTCTATCTCCTTCAGTTCTGCTCTGATCTTAGTTATTTCTTGCCTTCTGCTAGCTTTTGAATGTGTTTGCTGTTGATTCTCTTGTTCTTTTAGTTGTGATGTTAGGGTGTCAATTTTAGATCTTTCCACCTTTCTCTTGTGTGCAATTAGTGCTATAAATTTCCCTGCTTTAAATGTGTCCCAGAGATTCTGGTATGTTGTAGCTTTGTTTTCTTTGGTTTCAAAGAACATCTTTATTTCTGTCTTCATTTCATTACGTACCCAGTAGTCATTCAGGAAAAGAGTGTTCAGTTTCCATGTAGTAGAGCTGTTTTGTTTGAGTTTCTTAGTCCTGAGTTCTAGTTTGATTGCACTGTGGTCTGAGAGACAGTTTGTTATAATTTCTGTTCTTGTACATGTGCTGAGGAATGCTTTACTTCCAATTATGTGGTCAATTTTGGAATAAGTGTGATGTGGTGCTGAGAAGAATGTATATTCTGTTGATTTGGGGTGGAAAGTTCTGTAGATGTCTATTATGTTCACTTGGTGCAGAGATGAGTTCAGTTCCTGGATATCCTTCTTAACGTTCTGTCTCATTGATCTGTTTAATGTTGAAAGTGGGGTGTTGAAGTCTCCCATTATTTTTGTATGGGAATCTAAGTCTCTTTGTATGTCTCTAAGGACTTGCTTTATGAATCTTGGTGGTCCTGTATTGGGTGCATATATATCTAAGATAGTTAGCTCTTTCTGTTGAATTGATCCCTTTATCATTATGTAGTGGCCTTTTTGTCTCTTTTGATCTTTGATGATTCAAAGTCTGTTTTATCAGAGACTAGGATTGCAACCCCTGTTTTTTTTTGTTCTCCATTTGCTTGGTAGATCTTCCTCCATCCCTTTATTTTGAGCCTATGTGTGTCTCTGCCTATGAGATGGGTCTCTGAAAACAGCAAACTGATGGTTCTTGACTCCTTATCCAGTTTGCCAGTCTGTGTCTTTTAATTGGACCATTTAGTCCATTTACATTTGAGGTTAATATTATTATGTGTGAACTTGATCTTGTCATTATATTAACTGCTTATTTTGCTCGTTAGTTGATGCAGTTTCTTCTTAGTATCGATGATCTTTACATTTTGGCATGTTTTTGCAATGGCTGGTACTGGTTGTTCCTTTCTATGTTTAGTGCTTCTTATAGGGTCTCTTGTAAGGCAGGCCTGGTGATGACATAATCTCTAAGCATTTGTTTATCTGTAAAGGATTTTATTTCTCCTTCACTTATGAAATTTAGTTTTGCTGGATATGAAATTCTGGGTTGAAAATTCTTCTCTTTAAGAATGTTGATTATTGACCACCACTCTCTTCTGGCTCGTAGAGTTTCTGCTGAGAGATCTGCTGTTAGTCTAATAAGCTTAACTTTGGGTCTAACCTGACCTTTCTCTCTGGCTGCCCTTAGCAGTTTTTCCTTCATTTCAACTTTGATGAATCTTTCAATTATGTGTCTTGGAGTTGCTCTTCTCAAGGAGTATCTTTGTAGCGTTCTGTGTATTTCCTGAATTTGAATGTTGGCCTGCCTTACTAGGTTGGGGAAGTTCTCCTGGATGATATCCTGGAGAGTGTCTTCCAACTTGGTTCCATTTTCCCCCCCACTTTCACGCACCCCAATCAGACGTAGATTTGGTCTTTTCACATAATCCCATACTTCTTTGTTCATTTCTTTTTCCTCTTTTTTCTTTAGACTTCTGTTCTTGCTTCATTTCATTCATTTGATCCTCAATCACTGATACTCTTTCTTCTGGTTGATCGAATCGGTTATTGAAGCTTGCACATTTGTCACATATTTCTTGTGTCATGGTTATTATCTCTGTCAGTTCGTTTATGACCTTCTCTGCATTGATTATTCTAGTTATCCATTCTTCCTTTCTTTTATCAAGATTTTTAGTTTCTTTGCGCTGGGTACGTAATTCCTCCTGTAGCTCTGAGAAGTTTGATGGACTGAGGCCTTTTTCTCTCAGCTCATCAAAGTTTCTCCATCCAGCTTTGATTCGTTGTTGGCGATGAGCTGCATTCTTTTGGAGCGGTAGATGCAGTCCTATTTTTTGAATGTCCAGCTTTTCTGCCCTGCTTTTTCCCCATCTTTGTGGTTTTATCTGATTTTGTTCTTTGATGATGGTGATGTACTGATGGGGTTTTGGTGTGAGTGTCCTTCCTGTTTGTTAGTTTTCCTTCTAACAATCAGGACCCTAAGCTGTAGGTCTGTTGGAGATTGCTTGAGGTCCACTCCAGATCCTGTGTGCCTGGGTATCAGCAGCAGAGGCTGCAGAAGATAGAATATTGCTGAACAGCAAGTGTACCTGTCTGATTCTTGCTTTGGAAACTTTGTCTCAGGGGTGTACTCCCTGTGTGAGGTGTGGGGTGTCGGTCTGCCCCTAGTGGGGGATGTCTCCCAGTTAGGCTACTCAGGGGTCAGGGACTCACTTGATTAGGCAGGCTGCACGTTCTCAGATGTCAACCTCTGTGTTGGGAGATCCACTGCTCTCTTCAAACCTGTCAGGCAGGGTGGTTTGTGTCTGCAGAGGTTTCTTCGGTTTTTTTGTTGTTGTTGTTTAACTGTGCTCTGTCCCCAGAGGTGGAGTCTACTGAGACAGGCATGCCTCCTTGGGCTGCTGTGGGCTCCACCCATTTAGTTTCCTAGCGGCTTTGTTTACCTACTTAAACCTCAGCAATGGCGGGTGCCCCTCCCCCAGCCTCCCTGCTGGCTTCTGTTAGATCGCAGACTGCTGTGCTAGCAATAAGGGAGGCTCTGTGGGCATGGGACTCTCCCGACCAGGTGTGGGATATAATCTCCTGGTGTGCCGTTTGTTAAGACCCTTGGTAAAGTGCAGTATTGGGGTGGGAGTTACCCGATTTTGCTGTTGTTGAGTGTCTCAGTTCCCCTGGTTAGGAAAAGGGATTCCCATCCCCCTTGCCCTTCCCAGGTGAGGTGATGCCTCGCCCTGCTTCAGCTCTCACTGGTCAGGCTGCAGCAGCTGACCAGCACTGATTGTCCATCACTCCCTAGTGAGATGAACCTGATACCTCAGTTGAAAATGCAGAAATCACCCATCTTCTCTGTCACTGGCACTGGCAGCTGGAGACTGGAGCTGTTTCTATTTGGCCATCTTGCTCCACCACTACACACCTTTCTTTTCTTGGAGCAGTTTGGTAGCACTGTTTTTGGGGAGTATGAGAAGTGCTGTTATGCACCCCATTGAAGCCTATGGTGACACAGGAAATATCCTCAGATAAAAACCAGAAAGAAGTTTTCTAAGAAAATATTTGTGATGTGTGAATTCATCTCAAAGAGTTACACTGTTCTTTTCATTCATCAGTTTGATAACAGTGTTTTCTTGGAATCCACAATGGGATATTTCAGAACGCAGTTGAAGCTTATGCTGAGAAAGGAAATACCCTCATATAAAAACTGGAAAGAAGCTTTTTGAGAAACCATTTTGTGATGCGTTAATTCATCTCAAGAGTAATATGATCCTTTTCATGAGTCAGTTTGGTAGCCCTGTTTTTGGGGAATCTGAGAAGGGATATTTTTCATTGCATTGAAGCCTTTGGTGACAAAGTTAATATCCACAGATGAAAATCAAAAAGAACTTTTGGAGAAACTGCTTTGTGATGTGTGAATTCGTCTCACAGAGTTACATTGTTCTTTTCACTGAGCAGTTTGCTAACACTGTCTTCCTGAAATCTGCAATAGGATGTTTTAGATCACAGTGAAGCTTATGGTGACAAAGGAACTATCCCCAGATAATAACAATAAAGAAGGCTTCTGTGAAACTGCTTTGTGATGTGTGATTTCATCTCAGTTACAAGTTTCTTTTAATTGAAAAGTTTGCTAACACTGTTTTTGTCTAATCAGCAAAGGAATATTTGAGGCTGATGGTGAAAAAGGAAATATTTTCAGATAAAAACTAGAAAGAAGCTTTCTGAGAAACTGCTTTCAGATTTGTGAATTCTTCTCACAGAATTACACCATATTTTTCATGGAGCACTTTAGTAGCACTGTTTTTTGGGAATCTGAGAAGGGATATTTTGGATTGCATTGAAGCCTTTAGTGAAACAGGAAATATCCACAGAAAAAACTAGAAAGAAGCTTTCTGAGAAACTGCTTTTTGATGTGTGTATTCATCTCACAGAGCAGCACGATTCTTTTCTTGGAGCGGTTTGCTGAAATTATTTTCATGGAATCTGTGATAAGATATTTGGTAGCACATCGTAGAATATGGTGACAAAGGATATATCCTCAGGTAAAAACCGAAAAGAAGCTTTCTGGGAAACTGCTTTGTGATGTGTGAATTCATCTCACAAATTTACACCTTTCTTTTCATGGAGCTGTTTACTAACACTGTTTTCATGAAATCTACAAAGTTATATGCATGAGCACGGTGAGGCCTGTGGTGAAAAGGAAATATCATCAGACAAACTAGAAGGAAGCTTTCTGAGAAACTGCTTTGTAATGTGTGAATTTATGTCAAAGCGTTACACTGTTCTTTTCATTGAGCAGTTTGCTAACACTGTTTTCCTGGAATCTGCAGTGGGATATTTTAGAATGCATTCTAGATTATGGTGACAAAGTAAATATCCTCATATAAAAACTAGAAGAACTCTTTCTGAGAAACCACTTTGTGATCTGTTAATTCCTCTCACAGAGTTACAGAATTATTTTCATGGTTCAGTTTGGTAGCATTGGTTTTTGAGAGTCAGAGAAGGGATAATTTCAATTGCTTTGAAGACTCTGGTGACAAAGGAAATATCCTCAGATAAAAATTAGAAAGAAACTTTCTGAGAAAGTTCTTTGTGATGTGTGAATTCATCTCACAGAGTTACACGTTTCTTTTCATGGAGTAGTTTGCTAACAGTGCTTTCGTGGATTCTCTAAAGGGATATTTGGGAGCGAATTGGGTCCTATGCTGATAAAGGAAATATCCTCAGATAAAAACTAGAAGAAAGCTTTCTCAGAAACTGCTATGCGATGTGTGAATTCATCTCAGAGAGTTACAATGTTGTTTTCATTCAGCAGTTTGCTAACACTGTTTTCTTGGAATCTGCAATAGGGTATTTCGGAGTGCATTGAAGCTTATGGTGACAAACGGAATATCCTCAGATAAAAACTAGAAAGAAATTTTCTGAGAAAGTCCTTCATGCTGTGTGAATTCATCTCTCAGTGTTACACCATACTTTTCATTGAACAGTTTGATAACTCTGTCTTCCTGGAAACTGCAACAGGATATTTGGGAGCTCATTGAAGCCTATGGTAACAAAGCAAATATCCTCAGATAAAAGCTGGAAAGAACCTTTCTTAGAAATAACTGAGTGGTTTGTGAATTCATCTCAGAGAGTTACACTATTGTTTTCATGGATCTGTTTGGTAACCCTGTTTTGGATGAATCTGAGAATGGATATTTGGGATGGTCTGGAAGTCAATGCTTACAAAGGAAATATCCTCAGATAAAAACTAGAAAGAAGCTTTCTGAGAAAGCTCTTTGTGATGTGTGAATTTATAACAGAGATGTACATGGTTCTTTTCATTGAGCAGTTTGATAACACTGTCTTCCTGGAAACTGCAACAGGATATTTGGGAGCTCATTGAAGCCTATGGTGACAAAGCAGATATCCTCAGACAAAAACCAAGACTTCTAACAGACTGCTTTGTGAAGTGTGAATTGATCTCAAGATTACACTGTTCTTTTCATAGAGCAGATTGCCAATACTGTTTTCTTGGTATCTGCAATGGGATATTTTGCATTGCATTGAAGCTTATGGTGACAAAGGAAATAATCCTCATATAAAAACTAGAAGAAGCTTTCTGAGGAAATGCTCTGTGAGGTGTTAATTCATCTCAGAGTGTTACACTATTCCTTTCTTGGAGCAGTTTGGTAGCATTGTTTTTGTGGAATCTGAGAAGGGATATTTTGGAACGAATTGAAGACTATGGTGACAAAGTAAATATCATCAGATTAAAACTAGAAGGAAGATTTCTGAGAAAGTTCTTTGTGCTGTGTGAATTCATCTCACAGAGTTACACCTTTCGTTTCATGGAGTCGTTTGCTAACACTGTATTTGTGGAATCTGCAAAGGGATATTTGGGAGCACATTGAGGCCCATGGTGAAAAATTAATTATCCTTAGATAAAAACTAGAAAGAAGCTTTATGAGTAACTGCTTTGGGATGTGGGAATTCAACTCACAAAGGTACACCATTGTTTTCATTGATCTGTTCGATAACACAGTTTTCATGGAATATGCAATAGGATATTTGGGAGCGCATTGAAGCATATGGCGACAAAGGACGCATCCTCAGATAAAAATCAAAAGCAAGTTTTCTGAAAAACTACTTTTTGATTTGTGAGTTCATCTCACAGAGTTACACCTTACCTTTCATGGAGTAGTTTCGTAGCACTCTTTTTGGTGAATCTCAGAAGGGATATCTTTAATCACTTTGAAGCCTATGGTGACATAGGAAATATCCTGAGATGAAAACTGGAAAGAGGCTTTCTGAGAAACTTCTTTGTGATTTGTCAATCCACCTCACAGAGTTACACCTTTCTTTCCATGGAGTGGTTTGGTAACACTGTTTACGTGGGAGCTGCAAAGGGATATTTGGGCGTGCATTGAGGCATATGTTGGAAAAGGAAATATCATCAGATATAAACCAGAAAGAAGCTTTCTGGGAAACAGGTTTGTGATATGTGAATTCATCTCCCAGAGTTACACTGTTCTTTTCATTGAGCAGTTTGCTAACACTGTTTTCTTGGAATCTGCACTGGGATATTTCAGAGCACATTGTAGCTTATGGTGACAAAGGAAATATCCTCAGATGGTAACGACAAAGAAGCTTTCTGAGAAACTGCTGTGTGATTTGTGAGTTCTTCTCACACAGTTTCAGGATTATTTTCATGGAACAGTTTGGTAGCACTGTTTTCGGGGAATCTGAGAAGGGATATTTTGGATCACATTGAAGTCTATGGTGACAAAATAAATATCCTGAGATATAAGCTACAAAGAAGGTTTCTGAGGAATCTCTTGTGATTTGTGAATTTGTCTTACATAATTAAACCTTTCTTTTCATGGAGAGGCTTACACTCTTTTGATTTCTGAGAAACTGCTTTGTGATGTGTTAATTAATCTCACAGAGTTACACTGTTCCTTTCATTGAGAATTTTGTTAACACTGTTTTCATGGATTCTGCAAAGGGATATTGGGAGTGCATTGAGACCTATAGTAATAAAGGAAATATCCCCAAATAAAAACTAGAAACATTCTGAGAAACTGCTTTGTATGTGAGAATTCATCTCACAACGTTACACAGTTCTTTTTGTTGAACAGTTTACTGACACTGTTTTCTTGTAATCTGCATTGTGATATTTCAGAGTGCATTGAAGCTTATGGTAACAAAGGAAATATCCTCAGATAAAAACTGGAAAGAAGCTTTCTGAGAAACTGCTTTTTGATTTGTGAATTTTTCTCACAGAGTTTCACGATTCTTTGCATGGATCAGTTTGGTAGCACTGTTTTTGGGGTATATGAGAAGCGATACTTTGGATCGCATTGAAGACTATGGTGACAAGGTAATATTCTCAGATAAAAACTAGAAAGAAGCTTTCTGAGAGACTTCTTTCTGATGTGTGAATTTATCTCACAGAGTTACACTCTTCTACTCATTGAGCAGTTTGCTAGCACTGTATTCATGGCATCTGCAATGGGATATTTTGGAGAGCATTGAAGCTTACGATGACAAAGGAAATGCCCTCATATAAAAACTAGAAAGAAGCTTTCTGAGAATTTGCTTTGTTATGTGTTAATTCATCTCACAAAGTTACCAGATCCTTTTCATGTAGCAGATGGTTACACTGCTCTTTTCACTGCTCAGTTGTCTAACTCTGTTTTTGTGGAATCTGCAATGGATTATGTCGTAGCGGATTGAAGCTTAGGGTGATAATGAAATGTCCACAGACAAAGGAAAAAGAAGATTTCTGAGAAACTGTTTTTTGATCTGTGAATTCTTCTCACAGATTTACAAGATTCTCTTCATGGAGCAGTTTTGTAGCACCTCTTTTGAGGACTCTTAAAAGGGATACTTTGGATCACTTTGAAGCCTATGGTGACAAAGGAAATATCCTTAGATAAAAACTAGAAAGAAGCTTTCTGAGAAACTTCTTTGTGATGTGTGAATTCATCTCACAGAGTTACACTGTACTTTTCATGGAGTAGTTTGCTAACACTGTATTGCTGGAAACTGCCAAGGGGTATTTGCGAGCACCTTCAGGCCTAGAGTGTAAAAGGAAATATCCTCAGATAAAAACTAGAAAGAAGCTTTTTGAGAAAGTTCTTTGTGTTGTGTGAATTCGTCTAACAGAGCGACACCTTTCTTTCATGGAGCAGTTTGCTACCACTTCTTTTGTGGAATCTGCGAAGGAATAGTTGGAAGCACATTGAGGCCTATAGTGAAAAAGGAAATATCCTCAGATGAAAACTAGAAAGAAGCTTTCTGAGAAACTGTTTGTGATATGTGACGTGTAAATTCATTTCACAGAATTACACTGTTCTTTTCATTGAGCAGTTTGATAACACTGTTTTCATGGACTCTGCAATAGGGTATTTGGGAACATATAGAACCCCATGGTGACAAAGGATATATCCTCAGATTAAAACCAAAAAGAAGCCTTCAGAGAAACTGCTTTGTGGTATGTGAATTCATCTCACATAGTTACACTGTTCTTTTCATTGAGCAGTTTGCTAACACTGTTTTCTTGGTATCCGCAATGTGATGTTTCAGAGAGCATTGAAGCTTACGGTGACAAAGGACATATCCTCAGGGAAAAACTATAAAGAAGCTTTCTGAGAAACTGCTTTCTGATTTGTGAATTCATCTCACAAAATTACATCTTTCCTTTCATGTAGGAGTTTGATCACACTGTTTTTGGGGAATCTGAGAAGGGATATTTTGGATTGCATTTAAGCCCATGGTGACAAAGGAAATATCCTCAGATAAAAACTAGAAAGAAGCTTTCTAAGAAAATTCTTTTTGATGTGAGAATTCGTCTCACAGAATTAGTGTTTCTTTCATTGAGCAGTTTGCTAACACTGTTTTATTGGAATCTGCAATGGAATATTTTAGAGCGCATTTTAAGGTTACAGTGACAAAGGAAATACCCTCATATGAAAACTATAAACATTTCTGAGGAAGAATTTTGTAATGTGTTAAGTAATCTCACAGAGTTACATGAGTATCTTCATGGATCAGTTTGGTAGCACTGTTTTTGGGGAATTTGAGAAGTGATATTTTCGATATCATTGAAGCCTATGGTGGTAAAAGTTATTCACAGATTAAAATCAAAAATATCTTTCTGAGAAACTGCTTTGTGATGTGTGAATTCCTGTCACAGAGTTACACTGTTCTTTCCATTGACAAGTTTGCTAACACTGTCTTCTTGGAATCTGCAATGGGATATTTCAGAGTTCTTTGAAGCTTATGGTGACAAAGGAAATACCCTCATCTAAAAACCATCAAGAAGCTTTCAGAGAAACTATTTTGTGATATGTTAATTCATCTCAAAGAGTTACATGATACTTTTCATGGAGCAGTTTAGTAGCACTGTTTTTGGAGTATCCCAGAAGGGACATTTTGGATCGCATTGATATCTATGGTGACAAAGGAAATATCCTCAGATGAAAACTAGAAAGCAGATTTCTGAGAAATTTTTCTGTGATGTGTGAATTCATCTCACATAGAGTTACACCTTTCTTTTCATGGAGCAGTTTGGTAACACTATTTTTGTGGAAACTGCAAAAGCATATTTGGAAGTGCATTGAGGTCTATAGAGAAAAAGGTAATATCCTGAGATAAAAACCAGAAAGAAACTTTCTGAGAAAGTTCTTCACGTTGTGTGAATTCATCCCAGAGAATTACACCTTTCTTACATGGAACAGTTTGCTAACACTGTGTTAGTGGAATCTGCAAAGGCATATTTGGAAGTACATTAAGGCTTATCATGAAAGAGGAAATATCCCCAGATAAAAAACTAGAAAGAAGCTTTCTGAGACTACTTTGTGATGAGTCAATTCATCTCACAGAGTTACACTCTTCTTTTCATTGAGCCGTTTGATAATGCTGTTTTGGTGGAATCTGCCATAGGATATTTGAAAGCATATTGAAGCCTATGGTGACAAAGGATATATCCTCAGATAAAACCCAAAAAGATATCTTCCGAGAAACTCTTTTGTGATGTGCGAATTGATCTCACAGAGTTATACTGTTCTTTTCATTGAGCAGTTTGCTAACACTGTTTTGTTGGAATCCACAATGGGATATTTCAGAGCACCATTTTAGCTTACAGTGACAAAGGAAATACCCTCATATAAAAACTAGAAAGAAACTTTCTGAGAAAGCATTTTATGATGAGTTAATTCATCTCACAGTGTTACACTATTCTTTTCATGGATCAGTTTTGTAGCACTGTTTTTGGGGAACCTGAGAAGGGATATTTTGGATTGCATTGAAGCCTATGGTCACAAACGAAATATCCTCAAATAAAAACAAAAAAAAAAAACTTTCTGAGAAACTGCCTTGTTACATGTGAATTCATCTCATAGAGTTACACTCTACATTTTTTGGAATCTGCAATGGGATATTTCAGAATGCGTTGAACCTTATGATGACAAAAGAAATGCCCTCATATAAAAACTAGAAAGAAGCTGTCGGAGAAACTGTTTTGTGTTATGATAATTCATCTCACAAAGTTACATGACACTTCTCATGGTATAGTTTAGTAGCACTGTTTTTGGGGAATCTCAGAATTGATATTTTTGATTGCATTGAAGTCTATGGTGACACAGGATATATCCTCAGATAAAAACTTTGAAGCAGCTTTCTGAGAAAGATCTTTGTCATGTGTGAATTTATCTCACAGAGTTATACCTTTCTTTTCATGGGGCAGTTTGCTAACACTGTTTTCATGAAAACGGCAAACCGATATTTGCGAGTGCATTCAGACCTGTAGTGAAAAAGTAAATATCCTCAGATGAATACTAAAAAGAAGATTTTTTAGAAAGTTTTTTGTGTTGTGTCAATTCATCTCACAGAACTACACCTTTCTATCTTGGAGCATTTTCCTAACACTGTTTTCATGGGATCTGCAAAGGGATATTTGGAAGCACATTGATTCCTTTAGTGAAAACAAAATATCTTAAGATAAAAACTAGAACGAAGCTTTCTGAGAAACTGCTGTGTGATTTGTAAATTCATCTCACAGAGTTACACCATTATTTTCATTGAACAGTTTGATAACACTGTTTTCATTGCATCTGCAATAGGATATTTGGGAGCGTATTGAAGTTGATGGTGACAAAGGATATATCCTTAGATAAAAACCACAAAGAAGCCTTGTGAGAAACTGCTTTCTGAACATGAATTCACCTCAGAGTTACACTCTTCTTTTCATTGTCCAGTTTGTTAACACTGTCTTCTTGGAATCTGCAATGAGATGTTTCAGAGCTCATTGAAGCTTATACTGACAAAAGAAATATCCTTAGGCAAAAACTATAAAGAAGCTTTCTGAGAAACTGCTTTCTGATTTGTGAATTCATCTCAAGAGTTACACCTTCCTTTTCATGAAGCAGTTTGATAGCACTGTTTTTGAGGAATCTCAGAAGGGATATTTTGGATCTCATTGCAGCCTACGGTGACTAAGAAAACATCCTCAGATGAAAAATAGATGGAAGCTTTCTAAGAAAATTCTTTGTGATATGTGAATTCATCTCACAGAGTTATGCTGTTCTTTTCATTGAACAGCCTGCTAATGTTGTTTCCTTGGAATCCACAATGGGATATTTCAGAGCACATTTTAAGCTTATGGTAACAAAGGCAATACCCTCATATAAAAGGTAGAAAGAATCTTTCTCATAAATCATTTTGTGATGTGTTAACTCATCTCACATAGTTACACGAAACTTTTCATGGATCAGTTTGGTAGCACTGTTTTTGGACAATCTGAGAAGGAAAATTTTGGATCACATTGAAGCCTATGGTGACAAAAGAAATATCCTCAAATAAAAACCATAAAGAACTTTCTGAGAAACTGCTTTGTGATATGTGAATCCGTCTCACACAGTTTCACTGGTTTTTCATTGAGAATTTTGCTAAGACTGTTTTCTTGGAATCTGTAATGGAATATTTCAGAGTGCATTGAAGCTTTTGATGACAAAGAAAATACCCTGATATAAAAACGAGAAAGAAGATTTCTGAGAAACTGCTTTGTGATGTGATAATTCATCTCACAGAGATACAACTTCCTTTCATGGAGTAGTTTGATAATATTGTTTTCTTGGAATTTGTAAAGAGATATTTTGGGAGTGCATTGAGGTCTATGGTGAAATGGGAAATATCCTCAGATAAAAACTAGAAAGAGCCTTCTGAGAAACTGCTTTCTGGATGTGTGAATTCATCTTACAGAGTTACACCGTTCTTTTCATTTAGCAGTTTGATAACACTGTTTAGTGGAATCTGCAATAGGATATTTTGGAGCACATTGAAGCCTGTTGTAACAAATAAATATCCTCAGATAAAAACCAAAAAGAAGCTTTCTATGAAACTGCTTTGTGATGTGTGAATTCATCTTACAGAGTTACACTGTTCTTTTCATTGAGAAGTTTGCTAACACTTTTTTCATGAAATCTGCAATGGGATATTTCAGAGAGAATTGAAGCTTATGGTAACAAAGGAAATATCCTCAGACAAAAACTATAAAGAAGCTTTGTGGGAAACTGCTATATGATTTCTGAATTCATCTCACACAATTACACAGAGCAGTTTGGTAGCACTGTTTTTTTGTTTTGTTTTTTGAGACAGAGCCTTGCTCAATTGTCCAGGCTGGAATGTGGTGGCATGATCTTGGCTTACTGCAAGCTTTGCTTCCTGGGTTCATGCCATTCTCCTGTCTCAGCTTCCCAAGTATCTGGGACTACAGACGCCCGTCACTGCTTGGCGAATTTTTTTTTTTTGTATTCTTAGTAGAGACGGGATTTCACTGTGTTAGCCAAGATGGTCTCGGTCTCCTGACCTCATGATCCACCCATCTCGGCCTCCCAAAGTGCTGGGATTACAGATGTGAGCCACCGTGCATGGCAGTAGTACTGCTTTTGGGGAATCTGAGAAGGGAAATTTTCAATCACATTGTAGCCCATGGTGACAAAGGAAATATCGTCAGATAAAAACTAGAAAGTAGGTTTCTGAGAAAGTTCTTTGGAATGGTTGACTTCATCTCACAGAGTTACACCTTTCTTTTCATGGAACTGTTTTCTAGCACTTCTTTCGTGGAATCTTCAAAAAATTATTTGGTAGCACATGGACGCTTAGGGTGAAAAAGGGAATATACTCAGATAAAAACTAAAAAGAAGCTTTCTGAGAAACTGCTTTGTGATGTGTGAATTCATCTTGCAGAGTTACACTGTTCTTTTCATTGAGCAGTTTGCTAACGCTGTTTTCATGGACTCTGTAAAGGGATATTTGGAATATAGCGCTTTGAGGCCTGTAGTGAAAAAGGAAATATCCTCAGACAAAAACTAAAAAGAAGCTTTCTGAGAAACTGCTTTCTGATATGTGATTTCATCTCACAGAGTTACACTGTTCTTTTCACTAAGCTGTTAGATAACACTGGTTTCGTGGAAGCTGTAATTCGATATTTGGGTGCAAATTGAAACCTATGGTGACAAAGGAAATATCCTCAGAAAAAAAACAAAAAGAAGTTTTCTTAGAAACTGCTTTGTGATGTGTGAATTCATCACACAGTGTTACACTGTTGTTTTCCTTGAGCAGTTTGATAACACTAACGTTGTTTTCCTTGAATCTGCAATGGGATATTTCAGAGCACACTGAAGCTTATGGTGATATAGGAAATATCCTCAGAGAATAATGAAAAGGGAGCTATCTCAGAAGTTGCTTTGTGATTTGCGAATTCATCACACAGAGTTACACGATTCTACTCATGGGGCAGTTAGGTAGCACTGCTTTTGGGGAATCTGAGAAGGGATAATTGGGATCACATTGAAGCCTATGGTGACAAAGGAAATATCCTCAGATACAAACTAGGGAGAATGTTTCTGTGAAACTTTTTTGTGATGCGTGAATTAATCACATAGAGTTACACCTTTCTTTCAATGGAGCAGTTTGCTAAAACTGTTTTTGTGAAACAGCAAAGGGATATTCCCAATCGCATTGAGGCCTCTGGTAATAAAAGGAATATCCTCAAAGAAAATTTAGAAAGAAACTTTCTGAGAAACTGCTTTTTGATTTGAGAACTCATCTCACCGTGTTACACTGTTCTTTTCATTGAGCAGTTTGCTAACACTGTTTTCATGGAATCTGCAATAGGATATTTGGGAGCGCATTGAAGCCTATGGTTACAAAAGAAACACCTGAGATAAAAAAACAAAAGAAACTTTCTGAGAAACTGCTTTGTGATGTTTGAATTCATCTCACAAAGTTACACTGTTCTTTTAATTGATCAGTTTGCTAACACTTTTCTTGGAATCTGCAAGGGGATATTTTGGAGACCATTGAAGCTTACGGTGACTAAGGAAGTATCTTCATATAAAAACTAGAAGAAAGCTTTCTGAGAAACCACTTGGTGATGTGTTAATTCATCTCACAGAGTTACATGATTCTTTTAATGGATCACTTTGGTAGCACTGTTTTAGGGGAAACTGAGAGGGAACATTTTGGATCACATTGAAGCCTATGGTAATGAAGGAAATATACTCAGATAAAAACTAGGAAGAGGCATTCTGAGATAGTGTTTTATGATGTGTGAATTCACCTCACAGAGTTATACCATTCTTTACATTGAGCAGTTTGCTAACACTGTTTTCGCAGAATTTGCAATAAGATATTTGGGAGCGTATTGAAGCCAATGGTGACAAAGAAAATATAATCAGACAAAAACCAAAAAGAAGCTTTCCAACAAACTGCTTTGTGACGTGTGAACTCATCTCACAGACTTATACTTATCTTTTCATTGAGCAGATTGCTCACACTGTTTTCTTGGAATCTGCAATGGGATATTTTGGAGCACATTGAAGCTTCTGCTGACAAAGGAAATATCCTCAGAAAGAAGCTAGAAAGAAGCTTTTTGAGAAACTGCCTTGTGATGTGTGAATCCATCTCACGGAGTTACACAATATTTTCCATGCAGCAGTTTAGTCGTACTGTTTATGGGGATTCTGAGAAGAGATAATTTGGATTGCCTTAAAGTCTATGGTGAAAAAGGAAATATCCTTAGTTAAAAACCAGAAAGAAACTTTCTGAGAAACTTCTTGGTGATGTGTGAATTCACCTCACAGGGTTACACTGTTCTTTTTAGTGGGCAGTTTCCTTACACTGTTTCCTTGGAATCTGCAATGGGATGTTTCAGAGTGCATTGAAGTTTAAGGTGACAAACAACATATCATCATATAAAAACTAGAGATAAGCCTTCTGAGAATCTACTTTGTGATGATTTACTTCATCTTCCAGATTTACATGATTATTTTCATGGATCACTTTGGTAGCACTGATTTTGGGGAATCTTAGAAGGGATATTTTGGATCATATTAAAGATAATGGTGACAAGGAAAATATTCTCAAATAAAAACTAGAAAGAACCTCTCTGATAAAGTTCTTTGTGATATGTGAATTCATCTCACAGAGTTACACAATTCTTTTCATGTAACAGTTTGCTAACTCTGTTTTCGTTGAGTGTGCAAAGGGATATTTGGAAGCACATTGAGGCCTATAGATAAAAAGGAAATATTCTCAAAAAAAAAACTAGAAAGAAGCGTTCTGAGAAACTGCTTTGTGATTTATGAATTCATCCCACAGTGTTACACGATTGTTTTCATGGAGCAGTTTGGTAGCACTGTTTATGCAGAATCGGAGAAGGAATGTTTTGGATTGCATTGAAGTCTATGGTGACAAAGGAAATATTCTCAGATAAAAACTAGAAAGAAGCTCTCTGAGAAACTGCTTTGTGATTAGTGCTTTCATCTCAGAGAGCTAAGCCAGGCTTTTCTTTGAGCCTTTTGATAACAGTTTTCCCAGAGTCTGCAATAGGATATTTGGGAGTGCAACAAAGAATATGGTGACAAAGTAAATATCCTCATAGAAAAACCAAAAAGCAGCTTTCTGAGAAACCACTTTGTGATGTGTGAATTCAACTCATGGCATTACACTGTTCTTTTCATTGATCACTTTGCTAACACTGCTTTCTTGGAGTCTGCAATGGGACATTTCTGAGTGCGTTGAAGTTTATGGTGACAAAGGAAATATCTTGAGACAAAAATTAGAAAGAAGCTTTCAGTGGAAATGCTTTGTGATTTCTGAAATTGTCTAACAGAGTTACACCTTTCTTTTCATGGAGCAGTTTGGTAGCCCTGTTTTTTGGGAATGTGAGAAGGGATATTTTGGATTACATTGAAGCCTATGGTGTGAAAGGAAATATTCCCCGATGAAAACTAGGAAAAAGCTTTCAGAGAAACTTCTTTGTGATGTGTGTATTCACCTCACAAAGTTACACTGTTGTTTTCATTGAACAGTACGCTAACACTGTTTTCTTGGAATCTGCTATGGGATATTTCAGAGCACATTGAAGCTTATGGTGACAAAGGGTATATATTCATGTAACAACTAGAGAGAAGTTTTCTGAGAAACTGCTGTTTGATGTGTTAATTCACCTCACAGAGTTACACAATTCTTTTCATGGATCAATTATTTAACACTGTTTTTGGGGAATCTGAGTAGGGATATTTTGGATAGCATTGAAGCCTAGGATGACAAGAAATTATCCTCAGATAAAAACTAGAAAGAAGCTTTCTGAGAAAGGCTTTGTGATGTCTGAATTCATCTCACAGAGATACACCTTTGTTTTCTTGGAGCAGTTTGCTAACACTGTTTTCGTGGAATCTGCAAAGGGATATTTCAGACCGCATTGAGGCCTCCAGTGAAAAAATAATTGTTCTCAGTTAAAACCTAGAAGGAAACTTTATGAGAAACTGCTATGTGATGTGTGAATTCATCTCACAGAGATACAGTGTTCATTTCATGGAGCCGTTTGGTATCAGTGTTTTTGGGGAATCTGAGAAGGGATATTTTGGATCACAATGAGGCCTGTGGTGACAAAGGAAATATCCTCTGATTAAAAGGTAGAAAGATGCTTTCCGAGAAAGTTCCTTGTTCTGTGTGAATTCATGTGACCAATTTAACCCTTTCCTTTCATTTAATAGTTTTCTAACACTGTTTTCCTGGAATTTGCAAAGGGATATTTGGGAACGCATTGAGGCATATGGTGAAGAAGGAAGTATCCTCAGATAAAATCTAGAAGGAACCTTTCTGAGAAACAGCTTTGTGATGTGTAATTTCGTCTCACAGTGTTACAACATTCTTTTCATTGAGTAGTTTGATGACACTGTTTTTTTGGAAACTGCAATAGCATATTTGGGAGTACATTGAAGCCGATGGTGACAAAGGAAACATCCTCAGATAAAAAAACAAAAAGAAGCTTTCTGAGAAATTACTTTATGATGTGTGAATTCATCTCTCTGTGTTACACTGTTCTCTTCATTGAACAGTTTACAAATACTGTTTTCTTGGAATCTGCTATGGGATATTTCAAAGCACATTAAAGCTTATGGTGACAAAGGAAATATCCTCAGACAAAAACTAGAAGCAAGTTTTCTTAGAAGCTTCTTTGTGGTTTGTGAATTCATCTCACAGAGTTACATGATTGTTTTCATGACGCAGTTTGTCAGCACACATTTTGGTCAATCTGAGAGGTGTATTTAGATCTCATTGAAGCCTATGGTGACAAAGGAAATATCCTAAGACAAAAACTAGAAAGAAACTTTCTGAGAAACTGCTTTGTGATTTGTGAATTCACCTCAAAGTGTTACACCTTTCTTCTCATGGAGCAGTTTGCTAACACTGTTTTCCTGGAATCTGCAAAGGGATATTTGGGAATGCATTGAGACCTATAGTGAAGAAGGAAGTATCCTCGGATAAAAACTAGAAGGAACCTTTCTGAGAAACTGCTTTGTGATATGTGAACTCATCTCACAGAGTTACACCATTCTTTTCCTTTTTTTTTATTATACTTTATGTTCTAGGGTACATGTGCATAACGTGCAGGTTTGTTACATATGTATACTTGTGCCATGTTGGTGTGCTGCACCCATCAACTCGTCAGCACCCATCAATTCATCATTTATATCAGGTATAACTCCCAATGCAATCCCTCCCACCTTCCCCCTCCCCATGATAGGCCCCAGTGCGTGAGGTTCCCCTCCCCGAGTCCAAGTGATCTCATTATTCAGTTCCCACCTATGAGTGAGAACATGCGGTGTTTGGTTTTCTCTTCTTGTGATAGTTTGCTAAGAATGATGGTTTCCAGCTGCATCCATGTCCCTACAAAGGACGCAAACTCATCCTTTTTTATGGCTGCATAGTATTCCATGGTGTATATGTGCCACATTTTCTTAATCCAGTCTGGCACAGATGGACATTTGGGTTGATTCCAAGCCTTTGCTATTGTGAATAGTGCCGCAATAAACATACATGTGCATGTGTCTTTGTAGTAGAATAATTTATAATCCTTTGGGTATACCCAGTAGTGGGATGGCTGGGTCATATGGTACATCTAGTTCTAGATCCTTGAGGAATTGCCATACTGTTTTCCATAATGGTTGAACTAGTTTACAATCCCACCAACAGTGTAAAAGTGTTCCTATTTCTCCACATCCTCTCCAACACCTGTTGTTTCCTGACTTTTTAATGATTACCATTCTAACTGGTGTGAGATGGTATCTCATTGTGGTTTTGATTTGCATTTCTCTGATGGCGAGTGATGATGAGCATTTTTTCATGTGTCTGTTGGCTGTATGAATGTCTTCTTTTGAGAAATGTCTGTTCATATCCTTTGCCCACTTTTTGATGGGGTTGTTTGTTTTTTTCTTGTATATTTGTTTGTACACCATTCTTTTCTTTGAGAAGTTTGCTAACACTTTTTTCGATTAATCTGCTATGGGATATTGGAGAGCGCATTGGTGAATACGGTGAAAAAGGAAATGTACCTAGATAAAAACCGGAAAGAAGTTTTCTGGAAACATCTTTGTGATATGTGAATTCATCTCACAGAATTACACCATTCTTTTCATGTAACAGTTTGGTAGCACTGTTTTTGGGAAATCTGAGAAGGGGTAATTTGGGTCACATTGAAGCATATGGTGACAAAGGAAATATCTTCAATTAAAAACCAAAAGGAAGATTACTGAAAAATTACTTCATGATGTGTAAATTTATCTCAGAGAGTTACACTGTTGTTTTCATTGAGCAGTTTGATAACACTGTTTTTGTGGAATCTGAAATAGGATATTTGGGAGAGCACTGAAGCCTATAGTGACAAAGGAAATACCCTCCGACAAAAACTAAAAAGAAACTTCCTGAGAAACTGCTTTGCGATGTGTGAATTCAAATCACAGATTTACACTTTTCTTTTTGTGGAGCAATGTGCTAACACTATTTTCCTGGAATTCTCCAAAGGGATATTCATGAGCACATTAAGGCAAATGGTGAAAAAGGAAATATCCTCAGATTAAAAACTAGAAAGAAGTTTTCTGAGAAAGTTCTTTGTGATGTGTGAATTCATTTCAGAGAGTTGCACCTTCCTTTTCATGTAGCAGTTTCCTAACACTGTTTTTTTGGTTTCAGTAAAGGGATATCTGTGAAAGCTTTGAGACCTATGGTGAAAAAGGAAATATCCTCACATAAAAACTAGAAAGAACCTTTCTCAGAAACTGCTTTCTGATGTGTAAATTCATCTCATAGAGCTACACTGTTCTTTTCATTAAGCAGTTTGCTAACACTGTTTTCTTGGAATTTGCAATGGGATATTTTGGAGTGCATTGAAGCCTATGGTGATAAAGGAAATATCCTCATATATAAAATAGAAAGAAGCTCTCTGAGAAACTGCTTTGTGATGGGTTAATTCATCTCATATATTCATGTGATCCTTTCCGTGGATCAGTTTGCTAAAACTGCTTTCCTGGATTTGCAAAGGGATATTTGGGAGTGCCTTGAGGCCTATGGTGAAAAAAGAAACATCCTCAGATAAAAACTAGAAAGAAGCATTATGAGAAACTTCTTTGTGATGGGTGAATTCATCTCACAGAGCTACACCTTTCTTTTCATTGAGCAGATGATAGCACTGTTTTTGGGGAATCTGCAAAAGGATATTCGGGAGCTCATAGAGGCTGATGGTGAAAAAAAGAAATATCTTCAAATAAAAACTGGAGGGAAGGTTTTTGAGAAATTGTTTTGTGATGTGTGCATTGAGTTCATAGAGATAAATCATTTTTTTTAGTTGACCGGTTTGGAGTCACTGTTTTTGTGGTGTCTGAGAAGGGATATTTGGGAACGGATTGAGGCTGATGGTGGGAAAGTAAACATGCTGCACAGATGAAAGGTACAAAGGAGCCTTCTGAGAAATTTCTTTGTGATGGGTGAATTCATCTCCCAGAGGTTAAGCATTCTTTTCATTGAGCATTTTGTTAACCCTGTTTTTGTGGAATCTACAAAGGGATATTCGAAACACAGAGAAGCCTATGGTGGAAAAGGATATATCCTCAGATAAAAACTAGAAAGAAGCTTTCTGAGAGACTTTTGTGATGGGTGAATTCATCTCACAGGGTTAAATCTTTCTTTTCATTGAGCACTTTGGTAACACTGTTTTTTGTGGAATCTGTAATTTGGGAGCACATAGAGTTCTAAGTTGAAAGAAGAAAATTTTCCAGGTTAAAATTGGAGAGAAGCTTTCAGAGAAAATCTTTTGTGATTCGTGCATTCATCTCATACATCTAAACGTTAATCTAGAGGGAGCACTTTGGCATCACTGTTTTTGTGGTGTCTGATAAGGAATATTTGGGAGCACATTGAAGCATATGGTTTAAAAAGAAATATCTGTATATAAAGACTAGAAAGAAGTTTTCTGAACAACTCCTTTGTGATGTGTGAATTCATCTCACTGAGTTACACTGTTCTTTTCATCGAGCAGTTTGCTAACACTGTTTTCTTGGAATCTGCAATGGGATATTTGAGAGCACATTCAAGCTTATGGTGACATATCAAATAATATATAAGAACCAGAAATAAGCTTTCTGAGAAACCACTTTGTGATGTGTTAACTCATCCCACAGAATTGCACAAGTCTTTTCATGGAGCACTTTAATAGCAATGTTTCTGGGGAATCTGAGAAGGGCTACTTTGGAACGCATTGAATCCTGTGGTGACAAAGGGAATGTCCTCACTTAAAAACTATGTTAGTTCACCTCACAGAGTTACACCTTTCTTTTCTGGAGCACTTTGCCATCACTGTTTTCATGGAATCTAAAAAAGGATATTTGGGAGCACATTGAGGCCTATAGTGAAAAATAAAATATCCTCAGATAAAAACTAGAAAGAAGCTCTCTGAGAAACTACTTTGTGATGTGTGAATTCATCTCACAGAGTTACAGTATTCTTTTCATGGGGCAGTTTGGTAGCACTGTTTTTGGGGAATCTGAGAAGGGATATTTTGGATTGCATTGAAGCCCTTGGTGACAAAGGAATTATCCTCAGATAAAAGCTAGAAAGGAGCGTTCTGAGAAACTTTTTTGTGATGTGTATATCACCTCAAAATGTTACGCCTTTCTTTTCATGGTGCGGTTTGCTAACACTGCTTTTGTGGAATATACAAAGGGATATTTGTGAGCCTATTGAGGCCTATGGTGGAAAAGGAACCATTCTCAGATAAAAACGAGAAAGAAGTTATCTGAGAAACTGGCTTATGATGTGTTAATTCATTTCACAGAGTTAGATGATTCCTTTCATGGATCAATTTGGTGGCACTGATATTTGGGATTCTGAGAAGTAATATTTTGGATCACATGGAAGCCTATGGTGACAAAGCAAAAATCTTCAGGAAAAAACTAGAAAGAGGCTTTCTGATAAACTTCTTTGTGGTGTGTGAATTTATCTCATGGAGTTACACCTTTCGATTAATGGAGTTTCTTGCTAACATTGTGTTCACGGAATCTGCAAAGGGATATTTGGGATTTTATTGAGGCCTATAGTGAAAAGGCAAATATCCTCAGATAAACATTAGAAAGCAGCTTTCTGAGAAGTTACTTGGTGATATGTGAATTCAACTCACAGAGTTACACTGTTCTTTTCATCGAGCAGTTTGCTAACTCTGTTTTCTTGGAATCTGCAATCGGCTATTTCAGAGCGCATTGTAGCTTATGGTGACAAAGGAAATATATTCAGATAATAACTAGAAAGAAGCTTTCTGAGAAACTGCTTTGTGATGTGTGAATACATCTCAGAGAGTTACACTGTTCTTTTCATAAGGCAGTTTGCTAACACTGTTTTCTTGGAATCCGTAAAGGGATATTTCACAGTGCATTGAAGCTTATGGTGACAAAGGAAATATCCTCAGAGAAAAACTAGGAAAAAGTTTTCTGAGAAACTGCTTTCTGATGTGTGAATTCATCTCACAAAGTTACAAGTTTCTTTCCATGGAGCACTTTGCTAACGCTATTTTCATGAAATCTGCAAAGGGATATTGGGGAGCGCCTTGAGACCTATGGTGGAAAGGGAATATTCTCAGGTAAAAACTAGAAAGAAGCTTTCTGATAAACTGCTTTGTGATGTGTGAATTCATCTCTCAGAGTTAAACTGTTTTTTTCATTGAGGAGTTTGCTAACACTCTTTTCTCGGAATCTACAATGGGATATTTTGGAGTGCATTGAAGCTTATTTTGACAAAGGGAATATCTTCAGACAAAAACAAAAAGAATGCTTCTAAGGAACATCTTTGTGATATGTGAGTTCATCTCACAGAGTTACACCACTGTTTTCTTGGAGAAGTTTGGTAGCACTGTTTTTGGGGAATCTGAGCAAGGATATTTTGAATCACCTTAAAGCCTATGGTGACAAAGGAAATATCTTCAGGAAAAAAAAAGAAAGAAGCTTTCTAAGAAACTTGTTTGTGATGTGTGAATTCATCTCACCAAGGTACACCATTCTTTTCATGTAACAGTTTGCTAATACTGTTTTCTTGGAATCTGCAAAGGGATATTTGGGAGCACATTGAGGACTACAGTGAATAAGGAAATATCCTCAGATAAAAACTAGAAAGAAAATGTCTGAGAAACTGCTTTGCGATGTGTGAATTCATCTCACAGAGTTACACCATACTTTTCATTGGGCTGTCTGATAACACTGCTTTCATGGAATCTGTGATAGGATACTTGGGAGCACATTGAAGCCTATGGTGCCAAAGGAAATATCCTCAGATAAAAACCGAAAAGAAGCTTTCTGAAAATCTGCTTTGTGATGTGTGAATTCATCTCACAGAATTAAAGCGTTCTTTTCATTGAGCAGTATGCTAACACTCTTTTCATGGAATCTGCAATAGGATATTTTGGAGAGCTTTGAAGCCTATGGTGAAAAATGAAATATCTTCAAATAATAACTAGAAAATAGCTTTCTGAGAAACTGCTTAGTGATGTTTGAATTCATCTCACAGAGTTACACTGTTGTTTTGATTGAGCAGTTTGCTACCACTGTTTTCTTGGAATTTGCAATGGGATATTTCAGAGCACATTGAAGCTTATTTTGACAAAGGAAATATCCTCAGACAAAAACTAGAAAGAAAGTTTCAGAGGAACACATTTGTGATGTGTGAGTTCATCTCACAGAGTTACACCATTTGGTAGCACTGTTTTTGGGGAATCTAAGAAGGGATATTTTGAATCACCTTAAAGCCTACGGTGACAAAGGAAATATCTTACAAAAAAAACTAGAAAGAAGCTTTTTATGAAACTTGTTTTTGATGTGTGAATTCATCTCACCAAGGTACACCATTCTTTCCATGTAGCAGTTTGCTAAAACTGTTTTCATGGAATATGCAAAGGGATATTTGAGAGCACTTTGAGGACTATAGTGAAAAAGGGCATATCCTCAGATAAAAACTAGAAAGAATTTTTCTGAGAAGCTGCTTTGTGATGTGTGAATTCATCTCACAGAGTTACACCATACGTTTCATTGGGCAGTGTGATAACACTGGCTTCATGGAATCTGTAATAGGATACTTGGGAGTGCATTGAATTCTATGATGACAAAGGAAATATCCTCAGATAAAAACCGAATGGAAGCTTTCTGAGAATCTGATTTGTGATGTGTGAATTCATCTCACAAAGTTACCCCGTTATTTTCATTGAGCAGTATGCTGACACTCTTTTCATGGAATCTGCAATAGGATATTTTGGAGCACATTGAGGCCTGTAGTTAAAAAGGAAATATCTTCAGATGAAAACCAGAAAGAAGCTTTCTGAGAAACTGCTTTGTGATATGTGATTCACTACACAGAGTTACACTGTTCTTTTCATTGAGCTGTTTGATAACACTGTTTTCGTAGAATCTGCAATAGGATATTTGGAAGGGCATTGAAGCCTCTGGTGAAAAAGGAAACATCCTCAGATAAAAAGCAAAAGGAAGCTTTCTGCGATACTTACTTTTGATGTTTGAATTCATCTCACAGACTTACACTGTTCTTCTCATTTAGCAGTTTGGTAACACTGTTTTCTTGGAATCTGCAATCAGATATTTTGGAGTGCACAGAAGTTTATGCTGACAAAGGAAATATCCTGATATGAAAAGTAGAAAGAAGCTTTCTGAGAAAGGTTTTTGTGATGTGTGAATTCATCTCAGAGAGTTACATCTTCCTTTTCATGGAGAAGTTTGCTAATAGTGCTTTCGTGGAATCTGCAAAGGGATATTTCGGAGCACATTGAGGCCTGGAAAATATCCTCAGATAAAAACTAGAAAGAAACTTTCTGAGAAACAATTTTGTGATGTGTGAATTCATCTCACAGAGTTACACCATTCTTTTCACGGAGCAGTTTGTTAGCACTGATTTTGGGGAATCTGAGAAGGGATATTCTGGACTGCATTGAACCACAAGTTGACAAAGGAAATACCATCAGATATCGCCTAGAAAGTAGCTTTCTGTGAAAGTTCTTTGTGATGTGTGAACTCATCTCACAGAGTTACACCTTTCTTTTCATGGAACATTTTGCTAACACTGTTTTCATTGAATTTGAAAAGGGATATTTGAGAGCACATTGAGGACTATAGTGAAGAAGATAATATCCTCAGATAAAAATTTGAAAGAGTCTTTCTGAGAAACCCCTTTGTGATGTGTGAATTCATATCACAGAGATACACCATTCTTTCTATTGAGAAGTTTGCTAACACTGTTTTTGTGGAATCTGCAATAGGATATTTGGGAGTGCACTGAAGCCTATTATGACAAAGGAAATATCCTCAGCTAAAAAATCAAAAACAAGTTTTCTGAGAAACTGCTTTGGGATAAGGGAATCCATCTCACAGAGTTGCATTGTTGTTTTCATTGAGCAGTTTGTTAACACAGTTTTTTTGGAATTTTCAATGGTATGTTTCATAGCGCATTGAACCTTTTGGTGACAAAGGAAATACCATCATATAAGAACTAGAAAAAAGCTTACTGAGAAACCAATTTGTGATGTGCTAATTCACTAAGAGGGTTACATGATTCTTTTCATGGATCAGTTTGGTAGCACTGTTTTTGGGTAATCTGAGAAGGAATATTTTGGATCGCATTGAAGCCTATGGTGACAAAAGAATTATCTTCAAGTAAAAACTGGAAAGAATATTTTCAAAAGAGTTCTTTATGATGTGCTAACTGATCTCAAAGAGTTACACCTTTCTTTTCATAGAGTAGTTTGCTAACACTGTTTAACTGGGTTCTGCAAAGGGATATTTGGGAGTGCATTGAGGCCTAAGGGGAAAAATGAAATATCCTCAGATAAAAACTAGAAAGAAGCTTTCTGAGAAAGTGCTTTCTGATATGTGAATTCATCTCACAGTGTTACACTGTTCTTTTCATTGAGCAGTTTGCAAACACTCTTTTCTTGGAGTGCATTGAAGCTTACGGTGACAAAGGACATATCCTCATATAAAAACTATAAAGAATTGTTCTGAGACACGGCTGTGTGATGTGCTAATTCATCTCAAAATGTTACATGATTCCTTTCCATCACCATTTTGGTAGCAGTGTTTTTGGGGAGTATGAGAAGGGATATATTGTATCATATTGAAGCCTATGGTGAGAAAGGAAATAACTTCAGATAAAAACTAGAAAGAAGCTTTCTGAGAAAGTATTTTCTGATGTGCTAATTCATCCCACAGAGTTACACCTTTATTTTCATGGAGCAGCTTGCAAACACTGTTTCTCTGGAATCTACGAAGTGATATTTATAAGCACATTGAGGCCTCCAGTGAAAAAGGAAATATCTTCAGATATGAACTACAAAGAATCTTTCTGAGACACTGCTTTGTGATGTTTGAGTACATCTCCCAGAGTTACACCAATCTTTTCATGGAACATTTTGGTAGAACTGTTTTTGGGGATTCTGAGAATGGATATTTTGGGTTGCATTGAAGTCTAAGGTGACAAAGGAAATATCTTCAGATAAAAATTAGAAAGAAGCTTTCTGAGAAAGTTCTTTGTGATGTGTGAATTCATCTTACAGATTTACAACTTTCTTTTAATGCAGCAGTTTGCTAACATTGGTTTCATTTAATCTGCTCAGGGATATTTGGGAGTGAATTGAGGCCTATATTGAAAAAGTAAATATCCTCAGATAAAAACTAGGAAGAAGAATCTTTCTGAAAAACTGTTTTGTGATGTGTGAATTCATCTTACAATGTTACACCATTCTTTTCAATGAGCAGTTTGCTCACACTGGTTTTGGGGAATCTGAAAAGGAATTTTTGGCAATGCTTTGAAGCCTATGTTCACAGAGGAAATAAGCTTTCTGAGAAACCACTTTGTGATGTGCTAGTTCAACTCACCGTGTTACACGATTCTTCTCATGAATCAGTTGGGTAGCATCATTTTTAGGGAATCTGAGAAGGGATATTTTGGATCACATTTAAGCCTATGGTGGCAAAGGAAATATCCACAGATAAAAGCTACAAAGAAGCTTTCGGAGAAGGTTCTTTGTGACGTGTGAATTCATCTCACAGAGATTGTTCTTTTCATTAAGCAGTTTGCTAGCACTGCTTTTGTGCAATCTGCAAAAGGATATTTGGGAGCACATTGAAGTCTACAGTGTAAAAGGGAGTATCCTCAGATAAAAACTAGAAAAAAGCATTCTGAGAAACTGCTTTCTGATGTGTGAATTCGTCTCACAGAGATACATTGTTGTTTTCACTGAGCAGTTTGCTAACACTGTTTTCGTGGCATCTGCAATGGGATATTTGTGATCACAATGAAGCCTATGGTGACAAAGGAAATATCCTCAGATAAAAAACAAAAAGAAGTTTTCTGAGAAATTGATTTGTGATGTGTGAATTCAACTCACAGAGTTACACTGTTCTTTTCATTGAGCAGTAGGCTAACACTGTTTCCTTGGAATCTGCAATGGGATATTTCAGAGCGCATTGGAGCTTATGGTGACAAAGGAAATATCGTCATATAAAAACCAGGAGGAAGATTTCTGAGAAACTGCTTTGTGATGTTTTAATTCCTCTCACAGAGTTAAAGGATCCTTTTCATGGTTTAGTTTGGTAACACTGTTTTTGGGGAATCTGAGAAGAGATATTTGGATCACACTGAAGCCTATGGTGACAAAGCAATATCCTCATATAAAAACTAGAAAGAAGTTTTCTGAGAAAGTTCTTTGTAATATGTGAATTCATCTCTCAGAGTTACACCTTTCCTTTCATGGAGCAGCTTGCAAACACTGTTTTCATGGAATCTGCAATGGGACATTCCGGAGCACATTGAAGCCTATAGTGAAAAAGGAAATATTCTCAAATAAAAACTAGGAAGAAACTTTCTTAGAAACAGCTTTGTGATATTTGAAATCATCTTACACTATTAGACCGTTGCTTTCATTGTGCAGTTTGCTATCACTCTTTTCCTGGAATCTGTAATAGGATATTTGGGAGTGCTTTGAAGCCTATGGTGACAAAGGAAATCTCCTCAGAAAAAAATCAAAAAGAAACTTTGAGAGAATCTGCTCTGTGATGTGTGAATTCATCACACAGATTTACACCTTTTTTTTGATGGAGCAGTTTACTAACACTATTTTCCTGGAATCTGCAAAGGGATGTTCGCGAGTGCTTTGAGGCAAAAGGTGAAAAAAGAAATATCCTCAGACAAAAACTAGATAGATGCTTCTTGAGAAACGGCTTTATGATATGTGAATTCATCTCACAGAGTTGCACGACTCTTTTCATGGAGCAGTTTGGTAGCACTGTCTTTGAGGTATCTGAGAAGGCATATTTTGCATTGAACTGAAGCCTATGGTGAAAAAGAAAATAATCTTAGATAAAAAGTAGAAAGAAACTTTCTGAGAAACTGTTTTGTGATGTGTGAATTCATCTCACAGAGTTACACTGCTCTTGGCATTGAATCATTTGGTTAGACTGTTTTCTTGGAATCTGCAATCTGATATTTTGAGGCACAATGAAGCTTATGGAGACAAAGGAAATATCTTCATATAAAAACTAGAAAGAAACTTTCTGAGAAACTGCTTTGTGCTTGGTCAATATATCTCACAGAGTTACATGATTCCCTTCATGGATCAGTTTGGTAGCACTGTTTTTGGTGAATCTGAGGAAGGATTTTTTGGATCTCATTGAAGCCAATGGTGACAAAGGAAACATCCTTAGATAAAACTAGAAAAATGCTTTCTGAGAAAGTTGTTTGTGATGTGTGAACTCATCTAACAGAGCTGCACCTTTCTTTTCATGGAGCAGTTTGCTAACACTGTTTTCATGGAATCTGCAAAGGGACATTTGGGAGTGTAATGAGGCCTATAGTGAAAAAGGAAACATCCTCAGATAAAAACTAGAAAGAAGCTTTCTGAGAAACTTCTTTGTGATGTGTGAATTCATTTCACAGAGTTACACATTTCTTTTCATGGAGCAGCTTGCTAATACTGTTTTCCTGTAATCTGCAAAGGGATCTTTAGGAGTGCATTGAGGCTTATGGTGACAAAGGAAACATCCTCAGGAAAAAGTAGAAAGAAACTGTCTAAGAAACTGCTTTATATGTATCAATTCGTCTCACAGAGTAAACACTGTTCTTTCCATTGATCAGTTTGTTATCACTGTTTTTTTTTCAATCTTCAATGGGATATTTTGGAGCACATTGAAGTGTATGGTGAAAATGGAAATATCCTCACATAAAATCTAGAAATAATTTTCTTGAGAAACTACTTTGTGATTTGTAAATTATTCTCAGAGAGATACACGATTCTTTTCATGAGTCAGTCTGGTACCACTGATTTGGGGGGAGTTTAAGAAGGGATGTTTTGCATCGCATTGAAGCATATGGTAACAAAGGAAATATACTCAGATAAAAACTAGAAAGAAGCTTTCTGAGAAAGTTCTTTGTTATGTGTTTTTTCATGTCACAGGGTTACACCTTTCTATTCATGGAGCAGTTTGCTAACACTGTTTTCGCGGAATCTGCAAAGGTACATTTCGGAGCACATTGAGGCCTCCAGTGAGAAGAGAAGTATCCTCTGATAAAAACTAAAAAGAAGCTTTCTGAGACAGTGCTTTATGATGTGGGAATTCATCTCACAGATTTACACTGTTCTTTTCATTGAGCAGTTTGCTCACCCTGTATTATTGGAGTCTGCAATGGGATATTTTGGAGCACATTGAAGTTTATGGTGACAAAGGAAATATCCTCATATAAAAACCAGAAAAAAGCATTCTGAGAAACAGTGTTGTCATGTGTTAATTCATCTCACAGAGTTACAAGAGTCTTTCATGTAGCAATATGGTAGCAATGTTTTTGGGGAATCTGAGAAGGGAATATTTTGGATCGCACTGAAGCCTAAGGTGACAATGGAATATCTTGAGATAATAATGAAAAAGAAGCCTATCCAATAAGCTGCTTTGGATGTGTTAATTCATATCACAGGGATACACTGTCTTTTCATTGAGTAGTTGTTCACACTGTATGCTTGGAATCTTCAATGGGTTATTTCAGAGCTTATTTGCAGCTATGGTGACAAAGGAATTATCCTCAGAAAAAACTAGAAAAAAGCTTCTGAGAAACTGCTTTGTGATTTCTGAATCATTCCACAGCGTTGCACTTTTTTTTTCATGGAGAAGCTTGGTAGACAACAGTTACACTGTTGTTTTCATTGAGTAGTTTGCTGACAACTGTTTTTTGGAAATCTGCAATGTGGTATTCTAAGGATATAGAAGCTATGGTGACAAAGTAAATATCTTCAGACAAAAACTAGAAAGAAGCTTCTTGAGAAACTGTTTCATGAGAAACTGTTTTTGGGGAATCTGAGAAAGGATATTTTGCATTGTATTGCAGCCTATGGTGACAAAGGAAATATATCACATAAAAACTAGAAAAAAGCTTTCTGAGAAACTTCTTCATGATGCATAAATTCACCTCACAGAGTTACACCTTTCTTTTCATGGGGCAGTTTGCTAACACTGTTTTCATGGAATCTGCAAAGGGTTATTTGGGATCACATTGAAGCCTTTGGTGACAAAGGAAATATCTTCAGAAAAAAACCAAAAATAAGCTTTCTGAGAAACTGCTTTGTGATGTGTGAATTCATCTCACTGAGTTACACCGTTCTTTACATTGAGAAGTTTGCTAACACTTTTCCCATTTAATCTGCAATGGGATATTCAGACAAACATTCAGGGATATAGTGAAAAAGGAAACATCCTCAGATAAAAACTAGAAAGTAGAAAGAAGCTTTCTGAGAAAGTTTTTTGTGATATGTGAATTCATCTCACAGAGCTTCACGCTTTTTCCATGGTGCAATCTGTTAACCTCTTTTTGTGGAATCTCCAAAGGGATATTTGCAAGCGCATTGAGGCCTATCTTGTAAAAGAAAATATCCACAGATAAAAAGGAA